>NW_006800132.1:852229-1002274 GCF_000485575.1 Poecilia formosa
TTGATAAAATCTAGCAACCTTATTTAAAGAGCTGCTCCGTGTCAGAGGATGGAATCTACATAAATGATCCAGATTTCAGACTGGAACAAAAGGAAAAAAATACCTAAGTGAAATTAATGGCACCTGGAAATGAAGTTCCAGAGAAAGGATGTTCAAGAACCCAAACACACCCAACATTAATTTTTGTATTTTGCAGGTTGTCATACAGTCAAAGCTGAAGTTTTTTTTCTCCTGTAAACGCATACGGTTGCAGTATCTTACCCCAAACAATGTTATCTAGACCGGGGGATCCTCCATGTGCAAAGACGTGCAGATAATGATACAGTATGTAAGGAGACATCTACTTTTATTCACTATTCAATAATTATTACCTTCTTTTAATATAAATTTTGCCTCATACTTGCCGATTTCAGATTCCTGTGAGATGTTGGGTTCTTTTCAGCCAGGAGGGCTTCTGGACGGCTCCGTCGTTCAGCTTTTTTCTTGTCAAAAACTCGCTTGCTATCTATGCTACCTATGCTAGCCTGAGGCTGCCAATCAGAAAGATGAGTGTGCCAAATAGCATTTCCATAAACTATTTTAGCTTTTCTTTTTATTATAGTAATTGAAAAATAGAGTCGATTCTACGATGAAGGAAAAGTATTAGTCGGCGTTTTTAGTTTTGAAAGATGCTTCATTTTTACAGACAGAATAAATGATCAGCTTCACACGCCTGGATGCTGACAATAATCTCTCAGATCATTTATAATCCTGAATTTTAAACAGGTTCATCTGACTTACAGTGATTTATTTATGTTTACTGAGTCTAGTCATGTTAAATAACGTTTCCCTAGCCTGACATGTTCGAGTTTACTAAACCGACTGGAATGACGCCAGTAAACATTCATTCATTTTGCTCATTTTGCTTTGATCAGATGTGAAATATGTGTTCACATGTATGTTTCCTTTGTACTGACAGGAAACATGAGGAGCAAGAGCTGGAGATTTACTAAACTTTACCCACTTCAGTAAGTTATTTTGTGTTTTTTTGTTTGTTTTGCCACATAGATTCATGACATGAATTTGACACATTCCTGTTCGAAAGATCGAGTTGGTTTTTTTTTGGTCAGAAAATATGCAGTTTGGTTCTGTTGTTCCAAACGACACATCGTCCTTTTGTAGAATTACTGCCTTCCTGTTTTTTTAGAGCCATCCCTCTGTTTTGTACGTAAAGTTTCTAAAATATGTTTTTTCCTGAGGCTGAGGTTCAACAAATCTGTCCTCAGATTTGTTGAGACAAACGACGTATAATAACTTCCACCTTCAACAATCTCAGAGCTCCACTAGTTTTTTTTTGTTTGTTTTTTTTTAGTTGTTGTTCTTCCAAAGAACAAGGTAAAACTTCATATTTCTTAGTCTTTGTGAGGTACGACAATTGTTATTGTGGAATATTATTTATACCTCCAGAGCCCCTCCAGCATATGATCTTAGGGGAGGCTGCGTTTGTCGGGTGTGTTTTCTCCGTTCGACATCATTATCTTCCTGTTCCATTAACTCCAATTACGGTCGGCAGACAAAAAGCATTTGCATCTCCAATTAGCGAAGAAATGCATCATGGGCGAAAAGTGATAACCGTAACTCAGAAACATGATAATTACGGGGTTCGCTAAAGAGGCGGTGCGGTCCGACGCGACACAAAGTGTCATTGTCACATTAAGTCTTTTTACGAGCCAATTTGCTTCCCCCCTCTCTCCAGTGTTTGTTACTGAGTCCTTAAAGTTGCAAGTGAAACGTATAGAAAGCAGATACAGTATCTATTCTTATGCATATGAGTCGTACATCATGTGAAAATTTGATTTGATTTCCGATTTTAACTTTTAACGCTTCACTACTTGAGGAATAAATAAAAAAAATTGTCGTTCCGTAGAGTTTTGTTGAGTAGAGCGACAATATATGATACAAAATACAACAACTGGGTTCAGGCCCCTCACATACAGACTGTGTCGGCACATTTCCCCCTCATAAGCCCGGGGACGTCTGTAGCCTCGCTGTCGCCACGTGGAACATTTTCCGAGGCGACAAACGTGAAGTGCAGGTTGAGATTAGCATTTTTATGCAGCATCGGTAACAGCTGAGCCTTCTCAACATGTTGGAATAATTCATAATAAACCGGCAGCACACACATTAAGAAGTGAAGAGTCTGTGAGGAATTAGAAGCAGTCGCCAACACACCGGCGCTACGCGGTGACGTCGCGGTGAAGCCATTTTCACAGAAACAAGACTAGAGCCGACTTGTCACTTCCGCTGTTATTAATCAAAGCCCGCAAAGATCCGAGGAAACTTTTGGCTCCTAACTCTTAGATGTTTCCTTTTCTTTTTTTTGTTTTCCCATTCAATTGTTATCATTTCCTGTCTGACTATAGTGAATAAAGGGTGCCTATGTCAGAAAAATGGTTTTAAATACTCACATTTAGAGATGAAGCCATTTATTTTCGAGCATTAATTAAACGGGTGTGAAACGTTCGAGTTGTAAGCCAGACTAAAAGTAGACTGATTATCCGCTTCTCTATCTGTTTTGTTCTGAGTTATGTAAACTATTGACGGCCAAGAATTAGACCACAAAATTACATCTTAAACGATCCTCTCTTTCATTATGCAATGGCTGCAAGTCAAATTTGGCTACATAAAGTTTCCAGTTGTTCAGTTTTGTATATATTTGTATTTCTGGATAAAATATCTCTGTCCATCAGCAGTCATGGTGACTCAACTATCTTTGGTAAACTGTTAGCAAAATCTTTTGCTTGTAATCTCTCATTCAGGTGTCATGGTTCAGATTTACTAATACTGACACGTCTCTGCGTGCTTTGCAGTATCAAATATCCTGTTTCTGGATGCAGGTTATCATGTGAGTCCTGCTGGGACGACGTCTCCTTAAGAAATCTACCGTGTTTAATCAATAAAATTTAATTGGTAAAATACATATGGTAAAATTATGTGGTTTGCCAGAATTTTACTGTATTTATTCAATAAAAGTGCCAGAATTTCACCCTACTTTACCATAAGTTTCTATATGTTTTTTGTTTTGCAGTGTAGATCAAATCAAACTGGAGAAAGCAAGTGAGAATATTAAAAGCTTCAAAAACTATGGAAGATACCGATTTAAATGTTGTGCTAATTGGTGAGTTCTCCATTTTAGAATTACAAAGTGTTAAAAAAAATCTATTTCGCGTGTTAAAATGTCCATATTTAAAGGAATACCAACATGTGCCTCTCCTCTTAACTTTACAGTTACCACGAAAAACCCACCAGTCATATTTCTGTGAAACAGATTAAAGTTATGTTAATGTCTTGTTCTCATATTGTGGCTGAGATTGCAAAAAAAAAAAAAAAGCCTCAAACAGAAAAACTCCACAGTGTGACAGCTCATCAACAAAGTAGGGAGTCCCTAAACCAAGTTTCGCCAGTCGAGGTTCAGCTGGTGTCGTGGTAATCAGTTTTGTATCCTTGTGAGTGATATATGATGTATGAGAATCTGCTTTCCAAATGAGTTTACACTGGAGTCAGAGCCTCATATTGCCGGGCAAAGATAATCATTTCTTGTTCCGTCTTTTAAGCTGTGAGATGGAGGGGGAAAAAAAAAAAAAAAAAAGGTGCAGCAGAGGTGGGAGAGATCCAGATGGATATTGCGCTGACTTTTGAGCAATGGAAGGCAAACAAAAGGGTAACGGGGGAGGAAGGCAAACTCAATCTTCCAGTTCTGAAGGTTTTTTTTTTTCTTTTATATCTGTCACGGCTCTCATGTGCAGAACGCTAATGGCGGCAGGCGGGTAAACACGGGGCTGAAGAACCGACTCTACGGCGACATATTTCTTTCACTCGTTTGGGATCGTGGCACATGCGAGTCACGTAGCAACCCGCGAACAAAGAGGTTCATATTCCAACGTGTTCGATTTATGGGTTAAAATTCAAAACCTTTGAGACAGAATTAAGCAGCATATAAGTTTAAGGAAATCTATGGAATACAAATGTTTTTGTTCTTGTGTATGAATGCTAATCTGTAGCTACTATGTGCCTCCTGTTTGTATTTTGGTCTACAACTACGAGAGTTTGTGCTGTTAACACGCAAATGTAAGTCTGTAGAAGTTATTTGTGTTTTAGTTCTTATTCAGGCCCATCGGAGTCACATTTTTGTTGTATTTAATCGTTATTCCTAAACATGGCTACGGACCAAAAGCCTAAAACAGCTTTTGAACAATCTCCACCTGATATCTGATGACTTCAACAAAGAAAAAAAGAACAAAAGTTAAATGCTCCATGTGGATTGGATTTTATTAAACGGCCTGGGTAGAGAGAAAAAAAGCTTTTAACAAAATAAAAGCTTCAAGTTTTGCTTTCAATTTCAGGGAGGGTAGTAGCTGGGATGACCCAACAAGACTGCACGGTTTCTTAGCGACATGCTGTATTTTTTTTCTCTCCCAGGTAAACTACAAATTTAGAAAAAAAAACTCTAATCTTAACCCGAACTGGTATTTTGGTCGGGTTAAGTTTAGAGTTACTTGAATACCTGCAGGTTTCCGGCCGACGTTGGACACCACTAGCAAAGGATGACTGACAAGCAAAATCTCAACACATATTTCCTCAAGTATCCAGAGGTGAGGTTTGAGAGACGACTAACTTCTCCTCTACGAACCAAAAGCAGTCTTTGAATCATTTCCTCCTCTGGGTTCTTAAAAACGGCCCTCGGGGCGACGCACACCAGAAGCGCCACGACGCATCTCAGTCTGTATCAAGACTGACGCCTTCACCGCCACACAGTCGCTTTGGGCCAACGCTGCACTGAGACGGGGCAGATTACCAGAACCCCAGCCTTGGATTGTTTTATTGGACGCTTCATTGGTTCTGAATGGAACCGGTTCAGAAGGGATTGCTCAAACCAGACGCCGCTCGGATTGGGGTGTTTGATGGAAAATGATAGGGACTCACTTTTTGACACGTGTTTGATAGTCTATTTGCGCAATGCCCTTTATTTATGTACAACATTGGTTTCATCAGAGCAACGGTTCAGATCAAGTCAAGTCAGGAAGATCTCAACAGAGTTTAACCAATCTGACCAGCAAAACAACACTAGAGAAACACTGCTGTAGAGAAATGGAAGGAAAACGTGTGTATTCATTTCTGCTGGATAGAAATTGAGGCAATTTTTCTATAGGCTCACAAAATGTAGTTGATATAAGAAGAGGAGCATGTAAGAACTGATGAGGGTAAAGAGAATAATAAAGGTTACAGATCCCAAAGATGCCGATCAACACAAGAACACATTAAAATCTATCTATACCACTTCTTTTAAAAGCTTAGTGAACACTGATACCAGTAATCCGTCACAGTGAAAACATGTGAAAACAGTCAAACCTCATATTGCTTTCATACAATGTAAGATGACAGCTGACGCCAGTTGCTAACGTTAGCCAACCCTCAGCTAAATGAAAACACACTGGATGTAATAAAATATTTTACTGATACTCAGATTTTCTGAGGCTCAGCAGCCGAACGCAGCAATAGTCCATGATTAAAGAAGCGGAGAAGAAGTGTTTTAAAGTTGGTGTCTGTAACCAGGCAACAGGAGCCTTGGACGGCGACGTGACTTGAAGATGTGCTCCACTTCAGGAAGGAACAAAAGCTGCATAAAAGCAACACGGCTTCATGAGTTTGGTCTTCGGTTTGAGGCAAAATGCCAAAAAACAATTTGGTAAAATCTTTCTGACACGAGGAAACAGCTGGTGAAGCAAACGGCATCTTTGTAAACCACTGGAGTAGAAAACCGGACAGGGTTTGCTCTGAAAAGTTGGGGAAATCATGACACCACCGCTTTAGCCAATATCCCAGCGTTCCTGCTTTATTGATGCTGCCACGCTGCACTTTGTAGCGAATTCCCGCTGCGACTTCTCCGGACACGGGCTATTAAATATCGCACAGAGACACGGCCCTTATATTCACCGCAGAGCTGCTACGATTGTACCGAACTTGTGAATGAGTGTTTGCCTGGCAGAGTTCAGGCAGGAAGAGCTTGAAGTTTGAAGAGACTGCATTTATTCTCACTTCTTCCGTTTTATTTTTTCATTGCGTGTTCCAACACAAAGAAACAAGTTGTTCTTTCTATAGCCAGAGCTGGCATCTTTTTGTTGTTAAGGTATCTTTTAAGGATCAAAATGAAGAACAAAATAGTTAAAACTGGGTTGTTTTCCTTCCTTCCTTCCTTTCTTTCTTTCTTTCTTTCTTTTTTTTCCATTTATCTTCCATACCTGCAAGGATTGTTGCGTGTCACTGCGGGGACGAGGTGTAAGGCGACTGAACAGAACAGTCCATCACAGCTGCAGCACAGAAAACAAAACAAGGTCGATTTAGAGTCACCGGCATGCTTTCTGTGAAAGCTTTTGGAATGAGTGAGCAAAGTAGAGAAGCTGGAGAAAACCCAAAAAAAAAAAACAAAAAAAAAAAACATCCAACCAGCGCTGGAACTGAGGTGATGCTGTTACCACAACCACACAGCAACGCCGCCTAAGAAAAGGCTCTGATGCTTTAATTTTCTATATGTTTAAATTAAGAAAGGGGGGGGGGGAAAAAAGTGCCTTGATATAATGTTAAAAAGGGGGGGGGGGAAAAAAGTGCCTTGATATAATGTTAAAGAATTAACCTGAACAAATCGGATGAAGAAACAGTGGAAGCAGCTTCTGGAAAGTGTTTCTGGAAGATGAGAAAACTCAATACGACTGTTTGTAGTTTAAACTGAAGCCCAAAGTAGAAATAAATAAAATATATATTCTGATACATCTTTACGATAACAATATGTAATACTTTATAAACAGGATATCACATTATCTGAGGAGAGATCGTAAAACAGACGTCACCTCTGAGACGTTTTTCACACAAACAAGTCACATCGGAATCACCATGACTGATTATTGATTTGTAAAGTGCTTAGATAATTATCCAACTTTTCACTTAACACCTGATTAATAATTCACTAAAAGTCTTATTTTGAAATGACGTTAGCATTTTTTTTTTCATTTTTAATTGCTTTTTATTGAAAACTACATTTGAATATTAACTTAACTGAGTTCAGCTTTTTTTTACTCTGCAGTAAAAAAATAAGTAAAAATGATTAGATTTTTCATGTCTCAATTTTTTTTGTTCTTATTGCGTTATAAATGTTTTATTGTGTGAAACAAGTAGTGACAGCTTTTTTTAAAATTCTGAACATAGTTACATTTCTAACACAACAGGGTAAAAATGCAGAAATCCTGGTGATTTTATGCACTAAAGGATAACAGAACAAGTTAACTTGTCTTTGCATTAAGTTTTAGAGACGGGTGACAAAAATGGAGGTCAGCAAGATGGTGAAAAGTGGTTCAATAAAAAAAAAAAAAGCACTTAAAGAAAAAAATGGGCCACAAATCCGACACACAAGCAGAGGTGTTTAATTCAGATGGACGCGTTTATCATCTCCTACGGCGATTTTTATTTTTTTATTTAGTTTTCTTTGTCGATATCAAGTGTTACAGCAAAAATCGTTTCTGATCAGCCAGGTTTCTGATGTCATTTAAAGTTCTTGAAAAACACAACGACAACTGGAGAAGCTGGTTAATGTCACTGAATTTAGACGAAAACAAAAATCTTTGAGAGAAAAAAGAAAAAAGAAAAAAACAGGCATCGTAAAAACGTTGAAGTTTTTAGGCCCAGTCGTGTGAGGTCACTCTACGGTGATTTACAGATTTCTACAAACTATTTTGGTTGTTTCATTAACATCTTCCATGTTCAGTTTATGACTGAGCAGAAAAAAAAAAAAATTAAATTATTTGTTAATTTAATTTTAAAAAATGGGACGGTTTTTGTGGCGCCCAAAGTGTTTTCGACTTGATGATTTTTGCCCTCGTGGCAGAAAGTTTGGACTCCCTTACTTCAACCGATTGCAAATAGTGTGGCTACTAATTAGAAGTGGGCTAATAAAACATATTTACATTAATGCAGCAGCATTAATGTAATTCTTTCCTGGAAAACGACGGCATGTCCTTCACTGAGGGACCGGGGCGTGGATAAGGTGAGTTATCTGATTCCCTCCCCTTCAGACAAGTTAATCCCCCTGGAAACACGTGGATGAGCCCGTCGTCGGGGCAGAAACATTTTAATTTGGAGATGGCGCAGTGGCAACAGTGTTTTATGTTTTCAAAGCTTTACAGGAAAATCTTCCTCTAAGCTTCCGCCACGCACAAAGCCATTCCTTTGACTTTGAATTACAGTAAAAGCTTTCTTCCTGTGCCACACCGAAGACGATTAAATTCTGTCATGCTGGGCCAACATGTCACCCACTCACATTATTTAAAAAAAAAAAAGAAAGAAAAAAACCTAGCGTAACCTGGCGCGTCTGTCAAGACTTGATTTAAATTTTTCTTTGTGACTGAGGATTTGGAATCAAAGAGCTGAAGCAGCATATTTGCAAGAATATGATTAATAAATGTAGTTCTTAGTCGGTTCACAGTGCAGGGATGGTCCAGATGGTTCTCCAAGACGTTAAAGTCATATTTTGGCAACACCTGAATTTAATAACTGGGTCAGTCCCATTTGTAAACTATTGGTACACACCCTGTCCACCATTAGGC
Source organism: Poecilia formosa (assembly GCF_000485575.1). Lineage (NCBI taxonomy): Eukaryota > Metazoa > Chordata > Actinopteri > Cyprinodontiformes > Poeciliidae > Poecilia > Poecilia formosa. The sequence continues at coordinate 860,863 of NW_006800132.1, forward strand.
CCACGTCTTTAATCATTTAAAGTCCATTTGAAAGCATGTGGTGAGAAAAAATCCAGAGACGATACGTCTGCCCCAGTTTGGATTTTCCGTATCTTCTGGGGGAAAAAAAACATCATTAATTACCTTTGCTGCTTCTGTGCAGAACTTAACCCAAGTGACCAGAGTGAAAGTTAAGCCTCACACTGGATGATTCAGCTGCACACATGGCTAAGCAGCTATTGATGTTAGACAAGGAGACGCAGCTGGAGAGGCGGTGAGAGCTGGAGCTGCCTCCTTTCTGTTCAGAAGTCATTAGAACTGATTAAAGTGACTTTGCAACATCGCGTCGTCTGGTCGCATTAGCAGAGCTGTTAAGAACGAGGAAGCGGTTTCTCAAACTTTCCCCCGCGCCCCATCGTCACATCCTATGTTAAAAATAGACACTTCTTACCTACAGACAGATCTCATCTGTAACGATCTTTCCTTTGTTTTCTGCAACGAGACAACAGGTTGAATAACTGCAGAGTCACCGTTCTGATATGATGCTGAGATAAAGAATCAAAATGTCTCAAGCTACACACACGCGCACACACACACACTCCTAAAGACAGCTTACATAGATCTGTTCACCTAACAGTCATGTTTTTGGACTGTGGCAGGAAAATGGAGAACCCAGAGAAAACCTGTGGAAAGATCCCAGGCCAGGATTCAATGTTGTTGTTTTTTTTCCCTAATAAATAAAATTGTCAGATGAAAACTGCATTTTGAATTTACTGAGGTAATTAATTAAGTGAACTGAGAGAATTAAGTGTGACAACAAAAGCAAAACAGAAGAAATCTTAACACGAGAAAAGAAATTCAGCTTTGTTTGTGACCAAAGTTAAAAGGATGGACCATTTACATGTGCCTACCACACACACACCCACACACCCATACACACACACACACACCCACACACACACAACATGGCTAGTGAAAGCACCTCATGTGCATTATTTTAAAACAGTGTGAAACAATATTCATAGCTCTCCCATTAGATTATTTCAGCTGCAAATTCCCAGAACAGTTCCACCGTTGAGCAGCTTCAACCTCTTTTATCCAGCTAGCCATCCAGTGACATTTCCCTGTGTTACTAATGAGACAAGCTTGGCAAAGCAGGCCTGCTGAGGGCAGCAACCTGGCAGAGCCTGGCCCCAAGGGCCCATCGCTGAGCCTTGAATTCCCTCTTACCCCATGAAATATTCTGCTGTTGTTTTATTACATAAATCTAAATGTGTGCTCTGCTCTTTGCGTGCTAAGCTTGGCGTTGTCAACATGAAATGCAACAACTAAAGTATGGAGTGCTTTTAAAAATGATGGGGGTTTTTTAATCCCCACTCCAAATTTACATTAAAATCACCTTTATAGTGTAATTTTTTAACATGCGTTTGTTGTTCAATTATCTATATAAAAAAATGGTGAGCCAACTCTAAAGTGTGATGTAAAAGAAATAAACCCTTTTTTGGTTTTACACACCATATTTCATAGAACATTTACTAAAATTGTTAACCTTTGTCTTCTTAGCAACTGATTTTAATGATTTAAGATTATGTTCTATGCATTAAAACTATTTTTTACAGTAACAATACAATTTGCAAATACATAAAAATGGAATTGATGCATATTTTCTAACATATTTTGGGAATGTGCTTTAGGAGGGTTAGACCTCCCTCTTCTTGGTAGCTGTTTTGGGGAATATCAAGGAAAATAGGGGGGAAACCCCCAAAAGTGATTCTAATGAACTCCAGATTTCACCACATCAAGCTCCTTTAGCAGCTCTACCCAGATTGAAGAGTTTTTCACCTGGATGGGTCTTTAGGCAGTGGTCATTTGTGTCATTTCTACTTGTTTGTTCTTTTGTAAGAAACTCTGTGTGATGTGGGTTGCATTTAGATCATTTAGAGAGAATGAAATGTATTCCTTTAAGCAAGGATTGCAAAGTCCTCTCCAGCACATGCAAGTTGATGTCAAGCTAAAGCTTGTTGTCTGGTCTGTTTTTTCAATTTTTGGTTGTAGAGTGAGATCCTGAAACATTGGATGAGGAGAGTGGCCCAAATCTGACGGCCAACTCCTAGCTTGTTTGTGACTTCTCCCGTTCTGGTTTGTTTGTTTTGCCAAGTCTGCCACTTACATTATTGTGTCCAGGCGTGGATTTAATAAAACCTTCTTTGTTCTCATGTAACCTGGTCTGGACTTCATATGTTGTTTGCCCTGTAAAATGTCTAGGGCATAACATATTGGGGGCTCCTCCGGGATAATATAGATTTTGCCAACGCTTTGTGTGCACTAATGTAGATTCACTGACCTTTAAGTTTAATGCTTGAAGTGGCTCCAGTTGACGACAATGTGGCCTATTGTGTGAGTAATTGCGTGAAAAATAGTTTGAACACTTAGTGACAATCAGATTATCGGACGTTCATCCCCAGATAAGTCAGGCGAGAAAGAAATATGTCAGGAATCGTTGCGTGTTTTGTCCTAATCCAGTGACAATTAATCCCAGTACACAGACATTAAGCTAAATAGTGACTCTAAACTTTGACTCCTATCACAGCTAAAGGACTTGATGTATGTTTTATTCTAATATATGTAGTAAGACAAGAAAATAATATAGTAGCTTAGGGGGCATATTTCATGCACCTTTATTTATTAATTGCTATCTTTATTATGCTGTTTAACGTCTTTTTGTTCCAAATCAGGTTTTCTGTTGCTGTTCTTGCTTTCTTAATGCAGTTATGATTACTCTGATGAATACCACATTAGAAATAGTGTAAATTCAGACAGAGTCACCTTCAAATGAGCGACTTAGGAAGCCTCTGGTCAATAAATAAATTTAGACTTTTGAATCTGCAAATACTCAATTTAAGTTCCAATCATATCCGTTACACTCAGAAACATTATTTCAACCTGAAAAGCAAAGGTGGCGTTATTTCTCGGATGTAGGTTAACTTCAGACTCGGTGCTGGGTCTGGGACATTTTTTAATGGAAAAGCATTTCCACACCTGCTGGCTTTGACACGGCCCACTCAGGGTATCGCATTTTCCCCGGACACAGGTCAGCCGCAGGGAGCCTTTCAGTGGTTCCTGGTCTCTCTTTCACCTACACATCCACAGAACTATCTGTGCGGCCAAAATGTTTTTAACCCGCAATATTCTCATGGGCCAGCACGAGTTGTAGGAGCTGATGTGACTGATAAAAAGACAGGTGGGTAGATTTTTGACCTCTACCATGCAGTCAGACTATTCTGCCGTCTCAGAGGGGGGGCATGTTCACAGGAAGAGAGAGAGAACAACCCACAGCACTAAAGCAGCAGGATACCTTGGAGTTGAAGCTGTAGATATAAAAGGCCACCATTGATTTTTTTCTGCCCCCCACCCCCTCCTCTTTCTATAATTTTTTTTACTTCTTTATTTCACTGCTTTGTTTTTGATTAGTTTAAAGTGCAGTCGCCTCCTCCTTTCCTTGCCACCTTTAGTATATCAAAAGCAAAAAACATTGAAGGTTTGATCTGCGTGGTCATTATTGGAAAGCATCATGAAGTGGTGGGAGTTTTGATTAAAATCAAGGTGCTGTCAACTCAATTCTTTCTGTCTTAAAAGAGGCATTCTTGCATCGCTGGATTTTTGTTTTGATTGTTTTTTTCTTTTCTTTTTTTCCCCCCTTGCATTCCTACATGTTTCCATTGCATATAATTACTTCAGCTATGAAATACTGAGATTTTTAAGTCCTAATTCTACCTGATGACTCTTTAGTGCCCAAGTCCAATCCTCGAGATCTACTATCCTGCAAATTTAGACGCATCCCTTGTCCAACACACCTGAATTAAATCGATTTATGGTTTCTCAAAAACCTCATGTGATCTGTGAATACGTGGAAATCCTCCAGGTTCAAGGCACAGTGTGTGCCGATACACGACGGCTGCCTCAAGGGAAAATTTGGCATCAATAACGTCCATTTGAAGATTTCATTTTATATCAGATGTCACTACATAGAAAATCAGCCTGTATTCACAGAAGAAGAAAAGAAATTAGAATTAAAATAGAGGCGGCATATTTCTAATATAAAACCCGGACTGCATGGTTTTTAACATTTAGTCATTTTTTTTATGTATTAACTGTGGCAATATTTGTTTATAGAGCGCGTAAGATTACAAAATGATTTAGTCCGAGAAAGAATGAAGACCCAACTTATCTTCATATATAGAATCTCTTTCTGGAAGTTTCTTACTTATTTTGTTCGACTTTATAGGCTACTACTATAAAGTATTAATAAAAAAGCTATTTACTTGGAGTCTTTGCTCCAAAACCAAAAACTTTGACTCTTAATTATGTCTAAAAACCTGAATTTCATAATAAATACACAGTATGTGTATTATCCCATACTGAGAAGAAAAGACTTGTCATTAAGTTTTAGTTGGAGAAGTGCAGCTGTGGTGATTCTGATAAACTGCAAACAGACGACGTTCTTCAACAGGAGCTAAGAAGTTATTAGAAAATACGTAATACTCAACATTTTCCAAATAAGTTTGTAATTGTTTTACTTTTTTAATCACAGTTCAAGATTTAAAACCTGTTTCCATGAGCAACAATTTAATCAACCACAGTTTCTCTTTGCTCAAATGTATTGCTCTGTAAACTTTAGCATGTCATTGCTACATGAACACGCAGCACGTCGCCTCCACATGTTCAGCCAAACGATTACGAATCGATGAATTTGACAGTCGTGTAAAAAATAAAATAAATTAAAAAATGGTTGCGTTCAGATGGCGGCGACCCTCGGGGCAAGTCATTTTCCCACAATGAGGTCCGTGTTTCACTCGCATGATAAATACCTCATGAGCGCACCAGGCGAACTCTTCTCCGTTCTCTCCAGGCAGATAATGAGAAGAAGACCTTTCCGGAGCATAAAAGCTCCAGTCAGTAACGTCATAATTGCTTTTCTTACGGCAAATTTGCTTTTACTTTCTCCCAGTTAATGAAATTAAACCGGAACATTCTTCCCACAGTCGACAGTGCGGCGGACCTAAATGTCACCGGCTCCTGGATTTCTTCATTCAATTTGAGCAAACACCCAGGAGAGAGAGACAGACAGAGGGTATATGGCGTGAATTGATTGACAGAGTTCCATTACAAGAGCTTATCAGACTCCTGTTTGCAATTATGCAGGTTCACTATGGCGGCGGGATTTGATTTGTGCTGGGATTATGGTCACAGAGATCTGTGCTAAAAGAGGTGCTGCTCAGTACCGTGACCCTGCCATAATGCCCACTTCTGGGTTTCTCCTCCCAGCACCAAATCACTGCTACGTCAACAGTTTGAATGTGTCTTTTCTTTTCTATTTTCAAATGAATATACACAATTCATAGATTTATGTAATCATGCAGAAATAACTGCTTTAGAGACAAAAAAAAAAGTGGTGTTTTTGTTGAGTTTTGGCCATTTCATACCTGCCCGGTTGATCCATCTTAACACTTGATATTTTGTATACACTTTGACAAACTTATGTTTTACAGTAATTTCCAAGATTTTGCTCATAGCCTGCAGTAAGAAAAAAAAAAGAAAAAAAAAGATATGTTCATGTTAAACCATCTACCTATAGTTGGTCACTTAGTTATTTTTATTTGATCTGAGGTTCTAATATTTGAAATTTTAGAAAACTGAACTGGTTCAACTAAGGATGAGAGCAAATGGAAATAAGCCGTCATATAAACCTTTCTGAGAAGAAGATCTGAACTACTTAGAAAACTTAATTACAGCATAAAATAATTACTCTGAAATGTATTAAGTACATTTGTACAGAATGGCTTATGAATCGGAAGTAGGAGGATGTGAGACGGTAACATATGGGGATGAATTAGTCAAAAGGCATCCAATTTAGTTCTATTTGGATTATTTATGTTGCACAAATTCACAACACGCTGTGTCAAAGCATCATTTAAAAAAATAAACTATAAATTTAATCCAGTCATACAAACAGATTTCAAACCAAGAGCCACAAATTTGGTTTGTTGGGGTGACCAGACTCGACGAGAAACTCAAAAACTACTTCCTTTCTTCCTTCAAAATAATAGTCTTAAATGCATCTCCGTGCTGTCGATGTTAAAAGATTCAACGTCACTTCCAGTGCCTTTAAAAATAGGCAACACATATTATTGAACTTTATTCATGCTAGCACACTAAACAACTAGGCTGTTTAGTTGGAGTTTTAATATCTCGTGGCTACAACCATCAGCCCTTTAAAATTTCTCTTGAAAAGGACGAAGTTCCTTAAAGTACAGCTAAATGAAAGGTAAAACCAGCTTAATGCAACCGCAAAGACTTCAAGACAATGAAACCCATCAGACAAAAAAAAATGACATAAAACAAACTGAAGATTAAAATGCAGAAAAAGAAGATGGAAAGAAAAAAAAAAAAAAAAAAAACTTCTCGCCATCTGTCTGCCGGAGCAGCACAATAGTAGTAACCAGCAGGCTCGTCTTTTTGAAAAAGTTCTGACTGAATCAAGCTGACAGCTCATTACTGTCTGCCACAGGAGCTTTAATTATCTGTTTAAGCTCAATATGAAAGACAGCTTTTCCAGATTAATGCTACTGTAGCCAGGAACGTCTCACACAGGCGGCCGAACCGTCACGGAGACACATTAGTCAGAAACAGGTTGTGCTGGTGAACTAGATGGATGGAGGTCATGAGGGGGTTTAATTGTTGATGGTTAGTCAGGCTTCCAGAAGGGATTTATAATAATATTCACATTTTTTCCTGCAGCCTGTGAATTTTTTAAGAACACGTCCTGTGGTCGGCACAGAAGACCGAGCAACATTACCCGTTCTTGAAAGACAGATTTGCACGGGTGGATACACTTCACTTAATCAGCTATTAGCGATGCTAATTTTTCATTTGGCGCCTTTGCCAGCTTTGAAAATATTTATTGCACTTTGTTTCCTCCAAGTTAATTTTTACAACTCTAAAGTGATACTTTACTTAGATGTTTTGTGAGGTTGAATAAAGTTCGACAAATGCATTGAAGTTTTTTGTTACGGATTGTTCTAGAAATTGGACGTGTATTGTCAAGCTCTTATTTTGAAGTGAGAACTGTTTACAGAGCAGTTCGTGTTCCTCTCCTCACATTCTCCTAATTTTTTACCCCAATATCTTAATTTTAAACAAGAAACATATTAGAACAATGGAAGGGTTGTAATCTTTCAAGGACACATATAATTCGAATTGAATTTAGCATTTTAGCATTAGCTTCCATTAAACTCCACATTGGTGTAGAGCGCTAGCTAAAATAATGTTCATAATTAGCGCTTTAGGATTGGTGCTAAATAGTTATGTAGCACTGCCCAACACTGACTATCTTAAAATAAAAGCAATCCTGTAGTTCAAACTGCTAGCATGTTTAGTACATGCTAGCAGTAGCATGTGGTAAGCATGTTACTGTACATGCTACTGTAGTAAACTGCTAGACGTTTACGACATGCTAGTAAACTGCTAGCATGTCATAAACATGCTAGCAGGACATTTGTACTAGCAAACTGCTAGTTTGCTAGTACAAACTAGCAGTTTGTACTAGTTTCAGTTTTGGCATTGTTGTTACCAATACTGCCACTTTGCACCATAGAAGACTTTTTGTTCCCCACTATCTGAACCTTAGTGTGACCTAAATTGTTTTATTACAGCTTTCTCAACAAAATATTTGTCAAAATCGCTTACTGTGTCCCAGCACAGTTAGCAGAAAACAGAAATGACAAGCGGTAAAAACTCTCGGCACAAACAGAGCCAAAACACTTGACATGCAAACAGCTGCACACGAGAGCAAGCACTACTGGAACCATTCTTTCATTTGGAAAAAAAAAAAATAATCACACATACACAGTCACAAAGCTTGCATTGAGCAACGCAATCAGTGACGCACGGGACACACCGGCTGTGTATTTACAGAGTCACAACATGCCAGTGAATCAAAACAAAATAATGGCAACAATCTCACATTCCTTCACAGGCCATATTCACAGCACACATAGCAGCTTCAGGGGCCTCTAAACAGAGAGGAAAGGAGAAAATATGAAACCTAAATGTTTTGTCTTGCAACATAGCAATGCAGCGACTGCAGACAAACTGTATTTCCATAATGACTCCATCTTGGTGTGCATATGGAGCGTCAGCTTCCCCGTCGTCAGGCAGGCGCCGCGTGTGAAATGAACTGCTGCTCCGGCCGCCTCTTTCCTGAACTCTCAGGGGCTCGTCTGTCCACTAGCTCTTTCTGTGCTGACATTAAACACAACAGCTCTGAGGCAGACAGGTGGACAATTTCATTCAACATTCATGATATCTGCCCATCCACATTTCAAGACAACCAGGAGCAAAATGTGTGAGGAGGAAGCTTAGATAAAGGAGGACACACAGAAAACAGACATTAAAGGTCCTGATAGCTGGATCACTGGTGAAGCGACGGCCTCTAGCTTCTCACAAAACCTGATGACATGATGAAAATAAACAAAAAATTCTCAGATAGCACAGCTGAAATGTTTTTGTTAAAATCTGGGTGTGACCTCTTTGGCAGCCATCTTGTGATCTAGCTAAACAGGAAGCCCACCTCAAATCCAGCTCTTTTACAGGAAGTGAGCTGATAAAAGCAAGAGTTTGATTGGTTGATTGGTTGACAGTGAACAAAGAAGTCAAAGTAATTAAAAGAATAAACTGATTTATAAATTGTGTACCTGTACATATTACACGTTTGCTGAACATTTTTTCATTGGTAAATAATTGTTAATGCTTACAAAAGTTTTGTGAAAGTGAACTTCTTTGTTTTTCTTTTCCCTTTCTGGAAGGCGAAGGTGATTGGCCGATTTGAACTGCGAAGGCGGCGTCTGAACGCATGTCTGGCTGATGGAAGGGCTGCCATTTTGAAAGCTGCTGCTTCTGTGATGCCAGGAAGTTAAAACAATAAACCAGCTTTGTTTGCCAAGTCAGAGTGACTCCACACGGCAAAACCAGGAACAAGCCAGCATGGCAGAAAAAAGATGATAAGAAGCATTCATTCCTGAGAAAATTCTGATTTTTGTTTTTTAAATCATAAATGAACCACCCCACACTTTAAGTAGTAGTGTCTGAGTTCTGAAGACAGTAAAATGTGTTTGTATTCAGCTTGTTAAGAGAATCCGACCGGCAGACAGTCAGGCATCTGAGTTTTGGGAGGTGGGGGAAACGCAAAGCTGATTAACATATCTGGTTTTTCATATGCTTTTGTTATTGGTCTCAGCCTATAAGCCGCATGTTTGAAAGAAACGAATGGACAATGGGCATCGTCACCACCAACATTCAAAGAAGCTAAATAGGAGAGATCCATAAATTTGACTGTAAATGTTCACTGGGATCCTGTCGTGCGACCGCAAACTTTCACCAGAGTCCATGTACAAAGCATGGATGGATTCTTTAGCAACAGAAAGAGAGCGACAAGACATGAAAATACTCAGACATCTAGAAGTAAACAAGCTGGTAGATTGTTTTTCTTTGGAGATGACAACGTCCACTCACCACGACTATTTATATGGTCGGAGCTATTCGAGTCTGTAGGAATACTTTTCAGTTTCTCAGTAGTTCTGCCTTGTCTACCGTAACGTTCAACTACATAAAACTGGCAATGAACGGTTTACTTTTTGGCTTTATTGTGCCAAACGTTTCAGAAGTTGCACTGACCCCCCATTTAAATGGCAGCGCCAGAAAATGTTAAACTCTCTGTTCCGTTTTGGACAAAAGTACATTTCTTAAATGATTCTGTTTGTTGTCCTGAGTGTTTTCAAAGCCTTTGCCTCATCTTTGCTATTCACAGATTTTTTGTATTTATTATTTTTTTAATCACACAAGGGAAATAAACAGCTCTGCAAAGCTTAGCACAAAGGTGCAAAGTTTGGCAGAGAAGCCGAAGGGGGGCAGGGAGGGGAACAAAAAAAAAGAAAAAGAAAAGAGGGCCGGGGAGTAAAAGCGTTCTTCAAATAAGCTGTGCTAATGAGCCGGCGAGAGATTTACATAGCCTGATGACTAAGGATTCTGGGTAATTAACCGTATGCAACCTCGAGGTTTAATCTCCAATGAGAACAGGCCTGGGGACAATGGCAGCCTATCAGTACCTGCATGTGGGGGCCAACAGGAGCCCGGGCAGCCCCGCTTTAACATGAGCTGCTTTTTTTTTGGCTGCAACTGTGATACTGGAGATCACAAAAGGCTTTATGAAAAAAAAAGGCCTTATTACACATAGATTTCAAGAGCATAGACTGCTTTAAATGAGCTCTACCCCACCTGATAATAATACATTTAAAAAATGCAGTAGCCCTGAAGTAATTTACTGTTTGTATGCTGTATGTGTTTAACTTTTTACAAGTGACAAACTCTTCAGTCTGAAAAATGGAACTTGAATTGTTCTGAGCTCATTTCTGCTCGACTCAAACAAACATAAGCGGCGACTGAACTGACGGGAGCTGATGACACTTTTCAATATTTTGGAAAAAAAATATATATATATATATATGCGTTACGGTTTCAATACATCCATTAAAACAAACAAAAGTCAAAATGTCGGTACATTTTAATAACAATAACTTGAAACGACTGAAAAGATATTTAAAAGGTTAGCTATTTACATGCTCCGCCTCTTCGTGATGCAAGCGAGTAAAACAAAATGGCGTCAGCGAGATTCTTCCGGAAGCAAACCTGGTGGAGTACCCGGACAAACCGTCACCTGTAACACACATAACCTGGCAGCATCAGACTAGAATTGAGTAATGTATGGTGAATACAACGCTAAGGTCTCAACATTGTGCTCCAATATGTGCTACCGCTGATATTTCAACTCTGGTGAATTTGGTGAATGTTGTTGGTCTGAGCAAAAATATTTTTTAAAAATCTGGATTTCATCTGAACTAATTGTGTTATTTTTATTTTGTTTTATTTTTTTCACAACTTGTACAGTTCAAAAACAGTGACAAAGTCCAACACACACACACACACGCACACACACACACACACACACATACGCTGAAAGGTTGGCTTAAAGCTGCGTCTGACCTCCAAGACAAAATACGCGCTCGGTTTCCAATTCCAAACCAGCGGATGACATTTACTAAAGCCATCCAAGGACTTGACTTCATTTTGAGTGAAAGCATGTCAGATTTGATTGATTGCAATGATGTAATGCTTGTCCTGGGCGCTACACAACTGTCACAAAAATAGGTTGACAGCTGGAGCAGATACTTTATCAGACTTATACAAATGGGCTTATCTGCGGTGCCTCATCCTTGATTGTATTAAAATATCCATCAGAGGATGGAGAGACCTCAGTCTTTACGGCGCCTGAAAGTATGTCAGCGCTCGCTGAGAAACTTCACTCGTAAGTAGCTTTAGAAACACACATGCGNAAATGGGACGGTTTTTGTGGCGCCCAAAGTGTTTTCGACTTGATGATTTTTGCCCTCGTGGCAGAAAGTTTGGACTCCCTTACTTCAACCGATTGCAAATAGTGTGGCTACTAATTAGAAGTGGGCTAATAAAACATATTTACATTAATGCCGCAGCATTAATGTAATTCTTTCCTGGAAAACGACGGCATGTCCTTCACTGAGGGACCGGGGCGTGGATAAGGTGAGTTATCTGATTCCCTCCCCTTCAGACAAGTTAATCCCCCTGGAAACACGTGGATGAGCCCGTCGTCGGGGCAGAAACATTTTAATTTGGAGATGGCGCAGTGGCAACAGTGTTTTATGTTTTCAAAGCTTTACAGGAAAATCTTCCTCTAAGCTTCCGCCACGCACAAAGCCATTCCTTTGACTTTGAATTACAGTAAAAGCTTTCTTCCTGTGCCACACCGAAGACGATTAAATTCTGTCATGCTGGGCCAACATGTCACCCACTCACATTATTTAAAAAAAAAAAAGAAAGAAAAAAACCTAGCGTAACCTGGCGCGTCTGTCAAGACTTGATTTAAATTTTTCTTTGTGACTGAGGATTTGGAATCAAAGAGCTGAAGCAGCATATTTGCAAGAATATGATTAATAAATGTAGTTCTTAGTCGGTTCACAGTGCAGGGATGGTCCAGATGGTTCTCCAAGACGTTAAAGTCATATTTTGGCAACACCTGAATTTAATAACTGGGTCAGTCCCATTTGTAAACTATTGGTACACACCCTGTCCACCATTAGGCCCACGTCTTTAATCATTTAAAGTCCATTTGAAGGCATGTGGTGAAAAAAAATCCAGAGACGATACGTCTGCCCCAGTTTGGATTTTCCGTATCTTCTGGGGGAAAAAAAACATCATTAATTACCTTTGCTGCTTCTGTGCAGAACTTAACCCAAGTGACCAGAGTGAAAGTTAAGCCTCACACTGGATGATTCAGCTGCACACATGGCTAAGCAGCTATTGATGTTAGACAAGGAGACGCAGCTGGAGAGGCGGTGAGAGCTGGAGCTGCCTCCTTTCTGTTCAGAAGTCATTAGAACTGATTAAAGTGACTTTGCAACATCGCGTCGTCTGGTCGCATTAGCAGAGCTGTTAAGAACGAGGAAGCGGTTTCTCAAACTTTCCCCCGCGCCCCATCGTCACATCCTATGTTAAAAATAGACACTTCTTACCTACAGACAGATCTCATCTGTAACGATCTTTCCTTTGTTTTCTGCAACGAGACAACAGGTTGAATAACTGCAGAGTCACCGTTCTGATATGATGCTGAGATAAAGAATCAAAATGTCTCAAGCTACACACACGCGCACACACACACACTCCTAAAGACAGCTTACATAGATCTGTTCACCTAACAGTCATGTTTTTGGACTGTGGCAGGAAAATGGAGAACCCAGAGAAAACCTGTGGAAAGATCCCAGGCCAGGATTCAATGTTGTTGTTTTTTTTCCCTAATAAATAAAATTGTCAGATGAAAACTGCATTTTGAATTTACTGAGGTAATTAATTAAGTGAACTGAGAGAATTAAGTGTGACAACAAAAGCAAAACAGAAGAAATCTTAACACGAGAAAAGAAATTCAGCTTTGTTTGTGACCAAAGTTAAAAGGATGGACCATTTACATGTGCCTACCACACACACACCCACACACCCATACACACACACACACACCCACACACACACAACATGGCTAGTGAAAGCACCTCATGTGCATTATTTTAAAACAGTGTGAAACAATATTCATAGCTCTCCCATTAGATTATTTCAGCTGCAAATTCCCAGAACAGTTCCACCGTTGAGCAGCTTCAACCTCTTTTATCCAGCTAGCCATCCAGTGACATTTCCCTGTGTTACTAATGAGACAAGCTTGGCAAAGCAGGCCTGCTGAGGGCAGCAACCTGGCAGAGCCTGGCCCCAAGGGCCCATCGCTGAGCCTTGAATTCCCTCTTACCCCATGAAATATTCTGCTGTTGTTTTATTACATAAATCTAAATGTGTGCTCTGCTCTTTGCGTGCTAAGCTTGGCGTTGTCAACATGAAATGCAACAACTAAAGTATGGAGTGCTTTTAAAAATGATGGGGGTTTTTTAATCCCCACTCCAAATTTACATTAAAATCACCTTTATAGTGTAATTTTTTAACATGCGTTTGTTGTTCAATTATCTATATAAAAAAATGGTGAGCCAACTCTAAAGTGTGATGTAAAAGAAATAAACCCTTTTTTGGTTTTACACACCATATTTCATAGAACATTTACTAAAATTGTTAACCTTTGTCTTCTTAGCAACTGATTTTAATGATTTAAGATTATGTTCTATGCATTAAAACTATTTTTTACAGTAACAATACAATTTGCAAATACATAAAAATGGAATTGATGCATATTTTCTAACATATTTTGGGAATGTGCTTTAGGAGGGTTAGACCTCCCTCTTCTTGGTAGCTGTTTTGGGGAATATCAAGGAAAATAGGGGGGAAACCCCCAAAAGTGATTCTAATGAACTCCAGATTTCACCACATCAAGCTCCTTTAGCAGCTCTACCCAGATTGAAGAGTTTTTCACCTGGATGGGTCTTTAGGCAGTGGTCATTTGTGTCATTTCTACTTGTTTGTTCTTTTGTAAGAAACTCTGTGTGATGTGGGTTGCATTTAGATCATTTAGAGAGAATGAAATGTATTCCTTTAAGCAAGGATTGCAAAGTCCTCTCCAGCACATGCAAGTTGATGTCAAGCTAAAGCTTGTTGTCTGGTCTGTTTTTTCAATTTTTGGTTGTAGAGTGAGATCCTGAAACATTGGATGAGGAGAGTGGCCCAAATCTGACGGCCAACTCCTAGCTTGTTTGTGACTTCTCCCGTTCTGGTTTGTTTGTTTTGCCAAGTCTGCCACTTACATTATTGTGTCCAGGCGTGGATTTAATAAAACCTTCTTTGTTCTCATGTAACCTGGTCTGGACTTCATATGTTGTTTGCCCTGTAAAATGTCTAGGGCATAACATATTGGGGGCTCCTCCGGGATAATATAGATTTTGCCAACGCTTTGTGTGCACTAATGTAGATTCACTGACCTTTAAGTTTAATGCTTGAAGTGGCTCCAGTTGACGACAATGTGGCCTATTGTGTGAGTAATTGCGTGAAAAATAGTTTGAACACTTAGTGACAATCAGATTATCGGACGTTCATCCCCAGATAAGTCAGGCGAGAAAGAAATATGTCAGGAATCGTTGCGTGTTTTGTCCTAATCCAGTGACAATTAATCCCAGTACACAGACATTAAGCTAAATAGTGACTCTAAACTTTGACTCCTATCACAGCTAAAGGACTTGATGTATGTTTTATTCTAATATATGTAGTAAGACAAGAAAATAATATAGTAGCTTAGGGGGCATATTTCATGCACCTTTATTTATTAATTGCTATCTTTATTATGCTGTTTAACGTCTTTTTGTTCCAAATCAGGTTTTCTGTTGCTGTTCTTGCTTTCTTAATGCAGTTATGATTACTCTGATGAATACCACATTAGAAATAGTGTAAATTCAGACAGAGTCACCTTCAAATGAGCGACTTAGGAAGCCTCTGGTCAATAAATAAATTTAGACTTTTGAATCTGCAAATACTCAATTTAAGTTCCAATCATATCCGTTACACTCAGAAACATTATTTCAACCTGAAAAGCAAAGGTGGCGTTATTTCTCGGATGTAGGTTAACTTCAGACTCGGTGCTGGGTCTGGGACATTTTTTAATGGAAAAGCATTTCCACACCTGCTGGCTTTGACACGGCCCACTCAGGGTATCGCATTTTCCCCGGACACAGGTCAGCCGCAGGGAGCCTTTCAGTGGTTCCTGGTCTCTCTTTCACCTACACATCCACAGAACTATCTGTGCGGCCAAAATGTTTTTAACCCGCAATATTCTCATGGGCCAGCACGAGTTGTAGGAGCTGATGTGACTGATAAAAAGACAGGTGGGTAGATTTTTGACCTCTACCATGCAGTCAGACTATTCTGCCGTCTCAGAGGGGGGGCATGTTCACAGGAAGAGAGAGAGAACAACCCACAGCACTAAAGCAGCAGGATACCTTGGAGTTGAAGCTGTAGATATAAAAGGCCACCATTGATTTTTTTCTGCCCCCCACCCCCTCCTCTTTCTATAATTTTTTTTACTTCTTTATTTCACTGCTTTGTTTTTGATTAGTTTAAAGTGCAGTCGCCTCCTCCTTTCCTTGCCACCTTTAGTATATCAAAAGCAAAAAACATTGAAGGTTTGATCTGCGTGGTCATTATTGGAAAGCATCATGAAGTGGTGGGAGTTTTGATTAAAATCAAGGTGCTGTCAACTCAATTCTTTCTGTCTTAAAAGAGGCATTCTTGCATCGCTGGATTTTTGTTTTGATTGTTTTTTTCTTTTCTTTTTTTCCCCCCTTGCATTCCTACATGTTTCCATTGCATATAATTACTTCAGCTATGAAATACTGAGATTTTTAAGTCCTAATTCTACCTGATGACTCTTTAGTGCCCAAGTCCAATCCTCGAGATCTACTATCCTGCAAATTTAGACGCATCCCTTGTCCAACACACCTGAATTAAATCGATTTATGGTTTCTCAAAAACCTCATGTGATCTGTGAATACGTGGAAATCCTCCAGGTTCAAGGCACAGTGTGTGCCGATACACGACGGCTGCCTCAAGGGAAAATTTGGCATCAATAACGTCCATTTGAAGATTTCATTTTATATCAGATGTCACTACATAGAAAATCAGCCTGTATTCACAGAAGAAGAAAAGAAATTAGAATTAAAATAGAGGCGGCATATTTCTAATATAAAACCCGGACTGCATGGTTTTTAACATTTAGTCATTTTTTTTATGTATTAACTGTGGCAATATTTGTTTATAGAGCGCGTAAGATTACAAAATGATTTAGTCCGAGAAAGAATGAAGACCCAACTTATCTTCATATATAGAATCTCTTTCTGGAAGTTTCTTACTTATTTTGTTCGACTTTATAGGCTACTACTATAAAGTATTAATAAAAAAGCTATTTACTTGGAGTCTTTGCTCCAAAACCAAAAACTTTGACTCTTAATTATGTCTAAAAACCTGAATTTCATAATAAATACACAGTATGTGTATTATCCCATACTGAGAAGAAAAGACTTGTCATTAAGTTTTAGTTGGAGAAGTGCAGCTGTGGTGATTCTGATAAACTGCAAACAGACGACGTTCTTCAACAGGAGCTAAGAAGTTATTAGAAAATACGTAATACTCAACATTTTCCAAATAAGTTTGTAATTGTTTTACTTTTTTAATCACAGTTCAAGATTTAAAACCTGTTTCCATGAGCAACAATTTAATCAACCACAGTTTCTCTTTGCTCAAATGTATTGCTCTGTAAACTTTAGCATGTCATTGCTACATGAACACGCAGCACGTCGCCTCCACATGTTCAGCCAAACGATTACGAATCGATGAATTTGACAGTCGTGTAAAAAATAAAATAAATTAAAAAATGGTTGCGTTCAGATGGCGGCGACCCTCGGGGCAAGTCATTTTCCCACAATGAGGTCCGTGTTTCACTCGCATGATAAATACCTCATGAGCGCACCAGGCGAACTCTTCTCCGTTCTCTCCAGGCAGATAATGAGAAGAAGACCTTTCCGGAGCATAAAAGCTCCAGTCAGTAACGTCATAATTGCTTTTCTTACGGCAAATTTGCTTTTACTTTCTCCCAGTTAATGAAATTAAACCGGAACATTCTTCCCACAGTCGACAGTGCGGCGGACCTAAATGTCACCGGCTCCTGGATTTCTTCATTCAATTTGAGCAAACACCCAGGAGAGAGAGACAGACAGAGGGTATATGGCGTGAATTGATTGACAGAGTTCCATTACAAGAGCTTATCAGACTCCTGTTTGCAATTATGCAGGTTCACTATGGCGGCGGGATTTGATTTGTGCTGGGATTATGGTCACAGAGATCTGTGCTAAAAGAGGTGCTGCTCAGTACCGTGACCCTGCCATAATGCCCACTTCTGGGTTTCTCCTCCCAGCACCAAATCACTGCTACGTCAACAGTTTGAATGTGTCTTTTCTTTTCTATTTTCAAATGAATATACACAATTCATAGATTTATGTAATCATGCAGAAATAACTGCTTTAGAGACAAAAAAAAAAGTGGTGTTTTTGTTGAGTTTTGGCCATTTCATACCTGCCCGGTTGATCCATCTTAACACTTGATATTTTGTATACACTTTGACAAACTTATGTTTTACAGTAATTTCCAAGATTTTGCTCATAGCCTGCAGTAAGAAAAAAAAAAGAAAAAAAAAGATATGTTCATGTTAAACCATCTACCTATAGTTGGTCACTTAGTTATTTTTATTTGATCTGAGGTTCTAATATTTGAAATTTTAGAAAACTGAACTGGTTCAACTAAGGATGAGAGCAAATGGAAATAAGCCGTCATATAAACCTTTCTGAGAAGAAGATCTGAACTACTTAGAAAACTTAATTACAGCATAAAATAATTACTCTGAAATGTATTAAGTACATTTGTACAGAATGGCTTATGAATCGGAAGTAGGAGGATGTGAGACGGTAACATATGGGGATGAATTAGTCAAAAGGCATCCAATTTAGTTCTATTTGGATTATTTATGTTGCACAAATTCACAACACGCTGTGTCAAAGCATCATTTAAAAAAATAAACTATAAATTTAATCCAGTCATACAAACAGATTTCAAACCAAGAGCCACAAATTTGGTTTGTTGGGGTGACCAGACTCGACGAGAAACTCAAAAACTACTTCCTTTCTTCCTTCAAAATAATAGTCTTAAATGCATCTCCGTGCTGTCGATGTTAAAAGATTCAACGTCACTTCCAGTGCCTTTAAAAATAGGCAACACATATTATTGAACTTTATTCATGCTAGCACACTAAACAACTAGGCTGTTTAGTTGGAGTTTTAATATCTCGTGGCTACAACCATCAGCCCTTTAAAATTTCTCTTGAAAAGGACGAAGTTCCTTAAAGTACAGCTAAATGAAAGGTAAAACCAGCTTAATGCAACCGCAAAGACTTCAAGACAATGAAACCCATCAGACAAAAAAAAATGACATAAAACAAACTGAAGATTAAAATGCAGAAAAAGAAGATGGAAAGAAAAAAAAAAAAAAAAAAAACTTCTCGCCATCTGTCTGCCGGAGCAGCACAATAGTAGTAACCAGCAGGCTCGTCTTTTTGAAAAAGTTCTGACTGAATCAAGCTGACAGCTCATTACTGTCTGCCACAGGAGCTTTAATTATCTGTTTAAGCTCAATATGAAAGACAGCTTTTCCAGATTAATGCTACTGTAGCCAGGAACGTCTCACACAGGCGGCCGAACCGTCACGGAGACACATTAGTCAGAAACAGGTTGTGCTGGTGAACTAGATGGATGGAGGTCATGAGGGGGTTTAATTGTTGATGGTTAGTCAGGCTTCCAGAAGGGATTTATAATAATATTCACATTTTTTCCTGCAGCCTGTGAATTTTTTAAGAACACGTCCTGTGGTCGGCACAGAAGACCGAGCAACATTACCCGTTCTTGAAAGACAGATTTGCACGGGTGGATACACTTCACTTAATCAGCTATTAGCGATGCTAATTTTTCATTTGGCGCCTTTGCCAGCTTTGAAAATATTTATTGCACTTTGTTTCCTCCAAGTTAATTTTTACAACTCTAAAGTGATACTTTACTTAGATGTTTTGTGAGGTTGAATAAAGTTCGACAAATGCATTGAAGTTTTTTGTTACGGATTGTTCTAGAAATTGGACGTGTATTGTCAAGCTCTTATTTTGAAGTGAGAACTGTTTACAGAGCAGTTCGTGTTCCTCTCCTCACATTCTCCTAATTTTTTACCCCAATATCTTAATTTTAAACAAGAAACATATTAGAACAATGGAAGGGTTGTAATCTTTCAAGGACACATATAATTCGAATTGAATTTAGCATTTTAGCATTAGCTTCCATTAAACTCCACATTGGTGTAGAGCGCTAGCTAAAATAATGTTCATAATTAGCGCTTTAGGATTGGTGCTAAATAGTTATGTAGCACTGCCCAACACTGACTATCTTAAAATAAAAGCAATCCTGTAGTTCAAACTGCTAGCATGTTTAGTACATGCTAGCAGTAGCATGTGGTAAGCATGTTACTGTACATGCTACTGTAGTAAACTGCTAGACGTTTACGACATGCTAGTAAACTGCTAGCATGTCATAAACATGCTAGCAGGACATTTGTACTAGCAAACTGCTAGTTTGCTAGTACAAACTAGCAGTTTGTACTAGTTTCAGTTTTGGCATTGTTGTTACCAATACTGCCACTTTGCACCATAGAAGACTTTTTGTTCCCCACTATCTGAACCTTAGTGTGACCTAAATTGTTTTATTACAGCTTTCTCAACAAAATATTTGTCAAAATCGCTTACTGTGTCCCAGCACAGTTAGCAGAAAACAGAAATGACAAGCGGTAAAAACTCTCGGCACAAACAGAGCCAAAACACTTGACATGCAAACAGCTGCACACGAGAGCAAGCACTACTGGAACCATTCTTTCATTTGGAAAAAAAAAAAATAATCACACATACACAGTCACAAAGCTTGCATTGAGCAACGCAATCAGTGACGCACGGGACACACCGGCTGTGTATTTACAGAGTCACAACATGCCAGTGAATCAAAACAAAATAATGGCAACAATCTCACATTCCTTCACAGGCCATATTCACAGCACACATAGCAGCTTCAGGGGCCTCTAAACAGAGAGGAAAGGAGAAAATATGAAACCTAAATGTTTTGTCTTGCAACATAGCAATGCAGCGACTGCAGACAAACTGTATTTCCATAATGACTCCATCTTGGTGTGCATATGGAGCGTCAGCTTCCCCGTCGTCAGGCAGGCGCCGCGTGTGAAATGAACTGCTGCTCCGGCCGCCTCTTTCCTGAACTCTCAGGGGCTCGTCTGTCCACTAGCTCTTTCTGTGCTGACATTAAACACAACAGCTCTGAGGCAGACAGGTGGACAATTTCATTCAACATTCATGATATCTGCCCATCCACATTTCAAGACAACCAGGAGCAAAATGTGTGAGGAGGAAGCTTAGATAAAGGAGGACACACAGAAAACAGACATTAAAGGTCCTGATAGCTGGATCACTGGTGAAGCGACGGCCTCTAGCTTCTCACAAAACCTGATGACATGATGAAAATAAACAAAAAATTCTCAGATAGCACAGCTGAAATGTTTTTGTTAAAATCTGGGTGTGACCTCTTTGGCAGCCATCTTGTGATCTAGCTAAACAGGAAGCCCACCTCAAATCCAGCTCTTTTACAGGAAGTGAGCTGATAAAAGCAAGAGTTTGATTGGTTGATTGGTTGACAGTGAACAAAGAAGTCAAAGTAATTAAAAGAATAAACTGATTTATAAATTGTGTACCTGTACATATTACACGTTTGCTGAACATTTTTTCATTGGTAAATAATTGTTAATGCTTACAAAAGTTTTGTGAAAGTGAACTTCTTTGTTTTTCTTTTCCCTTTCTGGAAGGCGAAGGTGATTGGCCGATTTGAACTGCGAAGGCGGCGTCTGAACGCATGTCTGGCTGATGGAAGGGCTGCCATTTTGAAAGCTGCTGCTTCTGTGATGCCAGGAAGTTAAAACAATAAACCAGCTTTGTTTGCCAAGTCAGAGTGACTCCACACGGCAAAACCAGGAACAAGCCAGCATGGCAGAAAAAAGATGATAAGAAGCATTCATTCCTGAGAAAATTCTGATTTTTGTTTTTTAAATCATAAATGAACCACCCCACACTTTAAGTAGTAGTGTCTGAGTTCTGAAGACAGTAAAATGTGTTTGTATTCAGCTTGTTAAGAGAATCCGACCGGCAGACAGTCAGGCATCTGAGTTTTGGGAGGTGGGGGAAACGCAAAGCTGATTAACATATCTGGTTTTTCATATGCTTTTGTTATTGGTCTCAGCCTATAAGCCGCATGTTTGAAAGAAACGAATGGACAATGGGCATCGTCACCACCAACATTCAAAGAAGCTAAATAGGAGAGATCCATAAATTTGACTGTAAATGTTCACTGGGATCCTGTCGTGCGACCGCAAACTTTCACCAGAGTCCATGTACAAAGCATGGATGGATTCTTTAGCAACAGAAAGAGAGCGACAAGACATGAAAATACTCAGACATCTAGAAGTAAACAAGCTGGTAGATTGTTTTTCTTTGGAGATGACAACGTCCACTCACCACGACTATTTATATGGTCGGAGCTATTCGAGTCTGTAGGAATACTTTTCAGTTTCTCAGTAGTTCTGCCTTGTCTACCGTAACGTTCAACTACATAAAACTGGCAATGAACGGTTTACTTTTTGGCTTTATTGTGCCAAACGTTTCAGAAGTTGCACTGACCCCCCATTTAAATGGCAGCGCCAGAAAATGTTAAACTCTCTGTTCCGTTTTGGACAAAAGTACATTTCTTAAATGATTCTGTTTGTTGTCCTGAGTGTTTTCAAAGCCTTTGCCTCATCTTTGCTATTCACAGATTTTTTGTATTTATTATTTTTTTAATCACACAAGGGAAATAAACAGCTCTGCAAAGCTTAGCACAAAGGTGCAAAGTTTGGCAGAGAAGCCGAAGGGGGGCAGGGAGGGGAACAAAAAAAAAGAAAAAGAAAAGAGGGCCGGGGAGTAAAAGCGTTCTTCAAATAAGCTGTGCTAATGAGCCGGCGAGAGATTTACATAGCCTGATGACTAAGGATTCTGGGTAATTAACCGTATGCAACCTCGAGGTTTAATCTCCAATGAGAACAGGCCTGGGGACAATGGCAGCCTATCAGTACCTGCATGTGAAGGCTAACAGGAGTCCGGGCCGCCCCGCTTTAACATGAGCTGCTTTTTTTTTGGCTGCAACTGTGATACTGGAGATCACAAAAGGCTTTATGAAAAAAAAAGGCCTTATTACACATAGATTTCAAGAGCATAGACTGCTTTAAATGAGCTCTACCCCACCTGATAATAATACATTTAAAAAATGCAGTAGCCCTGAAGTAATTTACTGTTTGTATGCTGTATGTGTTTAACTTTTTACAAGTGACAAACTCTTCAGTCTGTAAAATGGAACTTGAATTGTTCTGAGCTCATTTCTGCTCGACTCAAACAAACATAAGCGGCGACTGAACTGACGGGAGCTGATGACACTTTTCAATATTTTGGAAAAAAAATATATATATATATATATGCGTTACGGTTTCAATACATCCATTAAAACAAACAAAAGTCAAAATGTCGGTACATTTTAATAACAATAACTTGAAACGACTGAAAAGATATTTAAAAGGTTAGCTATTTACATGCTCCGCCTCTTCGTGATGCAAGCGAGTAAAACAAAATGGCGTCGGCGAGATTCTTCCGGAAGCAAACCTGGTGGAGTACCCGGACAAACCGTCACCTGTAACACACATAACCTGGCAGCATCAGACTAGAATTGAGTAATGTATGGTGAATACAACACTAAGGTCTCAACATTGTGCTCCAATATGTGCTACCGCTGATATTTCAACTCTGGTGAATTTGGTGAATGTTGTTGGTCTGAGCAAAAATATTTTTTAAAAATCTGGATTTCATCTGAACTAATTGTGTTATTTTTATTTTGTTTTATTTTTTTCACAACTTGTACAGTTCAAAAACAGTGACAAAGTCCAACACACACACACACACGCACACACACACACACACACACATACGCTGAAAGGTTGGCTTAAAGCTGCGTCTGACCTCCAAGACAAAATACGCGCTCGGTTTCCAATTCCAAACCAGCGGATGACATTTACTAAAGCCATCCAAGGACTTGACTTCATTTTGAGTGAAAGCATGTCAGATTTGATTGATTGCAATGATGTAATGCTTGTCCTGGGCGCTACACAACTGTCACAAAAATAGGTTGACAGCTGGAGCAGATACTTTATCAGACTTATACAAATGGGCTTATCTGCGGTGCCTCATCCTTGATTGTATTAAAATATCCATCAGAGGATGGAGAGACCTCAGTCTTTACGGCGCCTGAAAGTATGTCAGCGCTCGCTGAGAAACTTCACTCGTAAGTAGCTTTAGAAACACACATGCGCAAAGATGTTTTTTTGTTTTTTTTTTCACAACGTTAAAACTTAAGGAAGCCGTCTATTTTTTTATTCTTTTTTGCGACCATGTCTTGAAAGGGAATTAAAAGCTGTGCTTTTAATCCTGTTCAGGATGGAGGGAGTGTGGTTGGATTTTTAATTAATTTATTTATTTTTTTAGGATGACCCGGCAGATAGAAGACAAGAGGCGGCGTACACGGTAGACAACTCGACACTCCATCACATGACCGCTACAAACACACGCAGAACGGACGGTGGTGACGACAGACTCGGCTAACACAAATTTTTTTTTTTAAACTAAGGTAGAAACAGAAGTACCTGGAGAAAACCCTTGCATGGTACACACATTTAAGATCCAAAGTAGCAACTGTGCTAACAAATCTCAAATTTACTTAGCAATTTCAGAAAAACACGTTGATGAGCGCCAATTCAAAAATAATTCAAAAATAATTATGGGTCCCAAAAGGAAATGAAATACTGCCGTGGCAGAACTATAAATATACCCCATGTGAATGTTTACATCCATTACTGCTGTGATTTTTAACGACTCGTGTGATTTTAATCGCATTTCCTATTTAATGGAAACACCGCAATTGTGTTTTTTTTTTGACATTTGCAGAATATCAAAAAAGTTGTGTGCGCATTTGTATTGGAAACACAGCTTTGCATAACAATATATCAATTCATGAATGGATGCTTCACACCATGGTTACTAATTACTTAGAGTACAACTATGGGCTTAATTTTTGAATATGAAATGATCCCACAAGGCATGAAATGAGCACTTTATAGGTAACTAACATCCTTGTTACTGATCACACCAACAATCATTAAAATCAGGGGAAGCTAAGTACATCGTTGCCGTTTCCATAGGGTTTTTATTAAGAAAATAAAAGCCTGGTGCTGGTAATTAAAACACTTTATCACCTGATCCTCAGCAGGTGTGACAGCTTCTATAAAAGTAGAAGTTCGGGCAGCCTGCCTTTTTTCTTTTTTTTTTTTACAGGAGATTGTTAATCCAATGCAGTGGAGGAAAGATTTCAGTAGTCATCCTAGAGAAGCAACTGTTGCTGCCAATCAATCTAGTAGTAGTTATAGTGACATAAATTAAAGTCTATCGATCATGAAAGGTATTCGTCAAAAGTTGAAAAATATTTAAGATAGCTGCTAACCTTAGGAGAGGAAGACTTTCCAGAAAATTAAGCCCAGATTTAGACCATGCACTACGCTCAGAACGTCCAAAAGATCCCAAACGTAAAATCGAGTTTGGGAGTTCACGACAGGAGAATGGGAGGAGGGGGAAAGACCTACAGGAAAAGTTTCCCAGATAAAGCATCTTCTTTCAAAAACAATATCCTTAAAAAAGGCTTTTTCAGTGGTCTGATCTGATTCTTAAAGGTCTTGTTTTCATTAGCTGAAAGTATAAAGTTATTTTAATCGACACGAATGAAGAATTTAAAATGGCCGTTTAATTAATCTATGCAAGGTGTTTCTCTTTGTGAATTGTGAAAATAAAGTTTTCAACTATATTATAATTTAACGGATATGACTTTATATAACATTGATTCAAATTTGAGGCCATTTGTTGAACATCTAAAGCTTAGTTTTAGTGCAGGAGAGTTATCCTAAACGCAGCAGCAAATCTACAACAAAATGACTGAAAAAGAAAATAAGTATAATTCTGGACGTATAGCTGATTGAAATACTCAGAGCTGTGCATAAGCTCTGAGCGGTGGGCTGAAAATGTCCATTCTTATATTACTGAGAAAAAAAAGGAACATAACTAAAACCGTTAAAACTGAATAAGAGACCTTCAAAACTAAATTCAATGTCTGATGAGAAACAAAGACATCCTCACATTTTTCCACCCCAGTTAAAGTGGAAAAAAGAAAGAAGAAAAAAAAAATCACACGCAGGTACTTCACATTAGATGCACATAATTACGGACATAATTAGAACGACATATTACTCAACATCCTGAAGGAGGTTCTCCTCGTTTAAAGGTTGATTGTGACGTCTTTGTGACCCGCGCTGCAGGTAAAATCATTTAAAGTTAGGAACAAAATGTTCTGACAAGTCCTTGATCTGTCCAATCAGATGGACTAAGAAACTCTTATAGGAATTTCAGTGTGTCCAGCCGATCGATAAGAGCCAATCACTCAGAGGTTTTGCCATCTGATGTTTCTTTGTTTTTAACTTTGATGTCCTCATGCGACTCTTCCCCAGCACACCAGCAAGACTTTCATATACAGAAGTCACTCCTTAATAAGCTCCTACAGTGTTAACCTTCTAAGGATATTATTAATATTGGCTTCAAGGTTTCTTTCTTTCTAGTACAAAAAGGTCTGGAAGAGCCTTTTTGTGAAATTCTCAGAAATGCGTGTCACTTTCTTCCAAGAAAAAGATAATTTCATTCCTTCTACTTCTTTTTTGGTCTCCCAATGACTACTTGCTTGGCCACAACAATGAACTTGAGTGCAAAATAGGACATCAAAAGAGCCACAGATTACTCGTAATAAGGTGTAAACATCCATAGAAAATACTCATAAGTCTGACCCAGCTTTATGAAAGAAGGTCTAATAAGTTTTCTGTTGCTTGCCTCCCCTCCCATGCTGTGTAATGTCTAAGGATTATATAAAAACATATCAAGTTCGCTCAGCACTTGGGCTCACTGATTCCTAATAAACAATGAATTCATTCAACGCCAAATACTGCTCAATTATAAAATGGGCAATTCTGGTTTCTGAAAGATTTGTTGGAAAAATTTCCGGAAAAACACATCGTCAATCTTGAGTCATCATTTGTATGTTTCCTTTTGACTTTTAACTACCGTCAGCAGCATCTGATTAGAAGACCTCAGAGTCCTAGACGGACAGAGAGGCTTCAAAAGGTCCAATATATATTTGGGAACCTCACAATGAAGTGCCTTAAAAGCTAAAGCCAAAATTTTAAAATGAGTCCTAAAATACACCGGGAGCCAATGCAGGGAGACCAGAACAGGAGTTGTGTGATCTGTTCTGTGGGTTTTAGTTAAAAGCCTGGCTGCAGCGTTTTGCACAGACTGAAGCCATGGAGGATTTACTTAGACCCACTAAAAGGCCGTTACAGTCGTCTAAACAAGAAGAAATAAAAGCATGGACAGACATTTCTAGTTCTTTCAATAACATTGCTCGCAACTTTGAGATATTCCTTAAATGGTAAAAACAACTGCGAACTAACAGTTTGCAATGATTGTCCAAAGACAAAGAACTGTCAAAGAGAACACCCAAATTTCAGAGACCATTTTTTTCGGAAGAGTTTAAAAACCTAAGATGCTTCCTGATTTCAGCAATTTTATCATCAGGAGCAACAATAAGCGTTTAACTGTGTTGTCGGTTAGCAGCAGTTAGCTTAAAAAGTGGCATCAGCATTTGGTCAAGGGTTTGTTTTCTGGTAAAGTCTGGTGGTAAGAACAGCAGTGCCCAGAATCTCCTTCTTAGAAACAAACAAAATGGTTAACAGCAGCAACGTGATTCTAGCGCAAGTCGGCTTCAAAAATGGAGCATCTTCTTAGCTTAGGTTTGCACAGCACCAGCTTCATTTGGCTAGCCGGCGGACAGTCTGCGTGGTGATGTGTCTCAGCTCTGGAGCGGAGCTGAATAATTTGTTTCTTCTTCTCCCTTGGGGAAGTGGCAGCCATTGTTGGAAGCCGACGGCAATCTTGCGGAACCTATTATTCCAAGTTTCCTTCTGCAACATACCGAATAAATCAAGATGAGAGTTTATTTCTTTTACCAGGACGTAGAGGTACTGCATCCACAGGACAATCACGTACATATATTTTTGGATCCAAAACTCCTGGAGCTAACCGACTCCCTGTCTGCATGAGTGGGCGGAGGGTTTGCGCATTTTGCCACAATGACGTGGAAAAAGGCCGTTCCTGTCCTAGATATGGAGTTTTAAAGGTTTTCCTTCCTGAAACAGAGTTATGTAAAAGACGTTGTTGAATCAAATAGCTATACCAGCCTCCTGCCCTTCATGACTAGAGGTCCAACATGGCTGAAGCTGAGCATTGGAGGGTGGACAGGAAGGCGAGTGTTTGACGGTGGGTTCAGAAGAGACGGCAAAGGAAGAGACGGCGGCGAAGACGGATGTTGAAATTGGGTAGTGGGTCATCAACAGAAGACTGGCTGCAAAGGAACATAAAAAAAACAAAGGAGGTAAGGAGCAGAAGATATGAACAATATCTTAAGAAACAGAACAATTCATAGACCAGCGACCAGAGGACGTAAGTTAATCATGTGGCTCCTCTAAATATGATAGCGGCCATATTTGCTGGTCTCACCCTGAAGTTGAGGAAGGTAAAAGAAAACAAACACTGGATACATTAGAAGTCACTCGTTTTCTGGTTGTTTTTTTTGCTCGGTTAAGAGTAACCAACTGTCTCGTATTTTTTCCACCATGCTTATTGACATTCACTTGAACATGTAAAAAAAAACAAAAAAAACAAACAAAAAACCCCCTGTGCCTGTGGTCACCGAAAACCCCTTCCTGCACCGAACTGCGACTAATGCGCACACTGATTGTTATTCGCGATGACAGCACCGGCCATGGAGATAACAATTATTGTGGCTGTTCTGCAGTCAATCTCTGCACCAAACAGATGATTCAGTTTCCATTCTTCTGGAGGGGCCTCACGCTGCGCCTCTGAGTAAGCCGTAAATTTGTAAATGGCTCTGTGACTGAGGGCTGCCTTTTGTAAAGTGCCTGGTTAAAGGGAAGTGGCACGCTCTGTGCTTTCATGTATTTGGACCGTCTGTTCAAGTGAAAACAAGAACCCACATGTGAATGCAAAACTCCCCATAAAACAAAACCAAACAAACAAAACACCCCACACATTCGGTACAGATTTATTAAGCCGAGAGACGAGGGAAATGAATGTCCCAAACGGCGCTTACATCAGCGTCTCCTTTATCTCGCACCTTTGACCCGCTCTGTAAATCTCTACACCTAACACTGACACCCGGCGGTGAAGGCAGAGCACTAAAAGATAGAAGAGGGAAGATAAACCGAGAAAAAGAAAAAAAAAAAAAGCTTTTTATCACTTTAGAAGAATCAGCGGCGTGGCTTAGAAAAGCTTTAAACCTGATTGGAGAATGTCACATTTACTGATCACCAATCTCTCACTCCATTAGCTGCAGTACATAAAGGACATTAATCTAAATACAGGCTGTGGAAGAGCAGCAGAGAGGTTCGACATGGAGCGAACGCCACAGGTGAACGTCTGAAATTGAGCACGACTTAATTGCAGTCAAGTTAATATCAGATTAGTTGCTTCAGACAATAAACGTTATTAATAATAATAATAATTCGTCACTGAATTGGCCTGGGGATAGTGCAACATCCCTGAAGTGCGGCAAAATAACTTGAGACATTAATCCAGTTCTGAGTGTGCCATCTGTCGTCTCTGAAATGAAAAGCTACTCGGTGGTATTATCAGGGGGAGCGGATCAGGACCAAAATGCAGAAAGAGCAAAGCAAAGAATTTGACTGAGCTGACGGGGAAGTTTGATCATAATCATAATACTCTGGGTTTGTGTTGAAGGCTATAAACACGGTTATGAACAGACTGTGAGCAGAGTATTCAAAAACTGAACCCAAGATGGAGTAAGTACTTCAACATGGTTTTATTAAAGAAAAAGAAACCAAAGTGTCAAACATCCAATGATGTCAAGAGAGACAAAAAAGAAAATTATATATATATAAAAATATGTCATTTTAAAAACCAAAATGAAAAGAATTGCACAAATTTCATCCGTAGAAAAACTAATTTTAAACACACATTTTACCAGAAAGACTTTTTTTTTTCATTATACAACTTATGAAACCAACACTCAGTAGATAATGTTTCTATTTGTTAGACTTAGGGTAAAGCACTTCTAGTGTTTACTGTATTTGAAAGGTTCAGCAGACAGAAAATAACAGAATAATAAAAACTTGTGTGAAAAGAAGCTCATTTTATTGAAGAAGTCCCACTTTCACGTAAACTACAGGTGTGTGTGTCTGCGTCTGGTGAAGTCTTGGTTAAAATACGCTTTTTTCACCATTCAGTGAAGTTACTTGTGTTGGGCAGAGCATGCAGAAAGTTTACTCAAATATCATAACTTCACAGAAAATGACACCAAAATCTGAGTTATGCACTTATTTTGACATTGTTAGGCTAAAACTTAAACTTTTCACCCCCCATTGATTGGTTTTATATCAGGAAAACATTCAGGATATTTCATAAGAAGGACGTTGTTATTCTGATCCAGAAATGCTACAAACAGCTAAGTTCCAGCATAGATCTCAGTAATTTACCCTCTCTATCTTTTTTTTACCTCTTGCTCCTGTTTCTTCCTTATCCATCTTAAAGACCTGCTTAAACTTGATCCATCAGCACATTTGTAATTTTTGCAATGTGTTTAGAACTTGTTCTGAGTGTACTGAGGGAACGGGACGCAGGTGGAAAACAACAAAGACAATCACAGAGGCTACAGCTAGCGGCCAAGTGAAACCAGATATAACACACAGGGACGGTAATTACCGTAATATGACAGTGACTGTATGGAAATACTTGCAATGGGACTGAACAGATGTAATTAAACTATAAAACAGAGACTAAGTAAGACATTTAATATAAATAGACAGCAATAAAAAGAATGCACACACACACACACACACACACAAACACACACACACACAGCGTGTATTAAAGTCTGTAGTCGGTGGCAGAATAAGTGTTTTCCAGTGAACACTTATTCCCCATACAGACATATCTCCTCAAATACATGTTAGACTTGGAGGAGGTATCTCTGTGAAAACAATAAAATAAAATAAAATAAAATAGGGTTTTACACTGCTTACAAAAGCTGCATTGTTCCACAAAGACGGGTAGAAAGTTTGAGCCTAAACGTAAACTCTTGTCTGCTTTATTTTTAGTGGTAAATGCAGTTTATTATCTTGTTCTGTGCGCAATTTTCTGGAAAAACAAGAAAGTTGCTCATTGAGACTAATGCCTTGAATGTTTGTTTTTTTCAGTTATTCAAGCGTTACTCAAATGTTACAATGGTTCAACAATGCTAAACTATGCAGATACTCTGTCTGCACCAATGAAGATTCACTCACCTCAGCATGCTGAATGTTTAAAGGGGCTCCAACTTAACATAGCCTGACCTACTTTTTGATTTTTCAGCTAATGATTATCACTTGACCACTTGTAGACTGAATAAAGGACGTTGAACTTTTATTTTCAGATCAGGAGGAATGTAAAACAGGAATAAAAGACAAAGTCAGAGCAAATGTAATGCACCCTATCCTTAAATCTTAATATTCATACATGACATACGCAGTTCATATGGAACATCAATACTTTTAATGCAGATCATTTCTATATAGTTACGCCCAAGTAATGTGTGTTTTTAGACGAAGAAATCCAAGTGCCAAGATATGAAAGATTACCAGATTGTGAAGAGGAGCAGCACAGGTGCAGAGGGTTGCTGTGCTGGGAGGGGATGCCCTTCTAACATATGTTTTTCTTAGTGACATATGTCTACTTTTATGGAAAAGGTCCATCATTCACTCTGTAAAGACCTCTACTTGAGCAAATAAAAGTGCTACGGCTTAGCAGGCTTTCTATTGCACAACCAAGGGCCTCTCAGGTGGATGCTATAAGGAAAAATAATAATAATTTTCTTTCCAATCTTTGTGAAAATGGCAATCTTTTAACTTTAGGAATATTTCCAGAACTACTTTTGTATAAAATAGATGGAATGTATGAGACTTTTTATGTCTTCACAATCTAAACTGGGTTCATCACTCAGGCCTAATGAAACGACAAAAATGAATGTCTTTGCAAAAATCTTTGCAAAGACACGTGTGGTCAAGACGACTGTATTCATCAGATAAAATGAAAAAATATGAAATTTCAAACATAGCAGAGGAACAGCTGGAATATAATCACATAATATGAGTTCAAACCTAAAAGAAAACGAGCAATGCACGGATGAAGTCACCAATATAATGCATTAAAGTCAAAGGTCGAGTTAAGCAAACTGCCGTCAACTCATGCATCACACAGTGACAGATGACTTAAAAATGGACGTCTCATGCAACCTTGTAGCCTTTGTAAAAGCCTGCCAAACACATATGATGAATCCTTACAGCGTTAGCAGGGCGACGCACCTGCGCCGGCCTGCAGGCTACGAATTCACCCACAAAACACAACAGGGAACAAAAACACAGGGCTCATCGGTATAGAGCCATCGTCAAGCTGGTCAACAATTGCGCTTAAGAAGTGATTAAATAACAAAGCCACTGAAATGAGACCCTTTTAAAAATAAATGCTTGCATTATTTTGGGCTTTAGGGGTTTTATGAGGGTGTCGGCCTTTTCGCTTTCAAATTCTGTTTCGACCAAAAATAACAAAAAGACAGAATGTATTTTTGCAACAAAACCTCCCTGCTTCATGTAGACACTTTGTCACTTAAATTATGTGCAACTTACACACGTTCAGACCCCTTCAACACTTTGTCTTCAAAATATTTTGTTGGGAAATATACAATAGATTAGACAAAACATAATGTTTGGTTGTGTGGAGTAGGAAGAATAACAGATTTTACACAAAAAAATTCTCTCTCTTTTTTTTATTTTTTAACAGTGACATGCATTCATGCTCAGCCCCATCCTCCAGTTCATCTCCTCATCAGTTCTACACAATTTACCTGCTCCTGCAAAAGGAAACCAAAGCAAATCCAACACCGTGATACTGCCGGCCCCCCATATTTCATATTTCATGGTGGGGACATATCTGATGTATTCCTTGATACTCTTGAAACTGTCTTGTAAACTGATGTTCTCTAACAAACATTTATTTATTTAGGGGTACCAGAGTACAGGAGGCTGAGTAAAAATGCATTCCGTCATCCTCCCACTTGTCCTCGGGCACTCGACCTCAAATAGCCTCTCGTGCCGTGATCTGGTGTATGAACGAGTGAACGTGGCTCTACTATAGTGCGGGGCTTCAACGTGGTTTTGGAAGAGCTCTGAATAAATTTACACCTCTTACCCAGACACATCTACGATCAGGTTTCTGATTTTAAAAGTATCTACCAGTTATCAGCTAAACTAATGTGTGTGTGCGTGCGTGTGTGTGTGTGTGTGTGTATGGACTGCTGGAGGAAAAACAAGGGTGTCTTGAGAAAACCAACACCAACATTCAAACTCTGAATGTTGCTTTCTCTGCCGAGGAACACCTCAGCTGTGATTTGAATTATTCAGCTCACTGCCGTCCACTGTGATCAATGCCAATAAGAAAAATAAGAAACCGTATATTTCCGGTGGATGCAGAAGCTGTGAACTTAAAGGCTTTTGGTCAATATTTTCAAGCCTCAGAGAAAATCATTAGGTGTTCGGAGGATGAAATTTGGTACATGCATCTAAAGTAAAGTCTAAGCTGTTAAGCTCATCAGCTGCTGTAGAGAAAATCTTTGTTGGTGAAATAATCATGGAGGAAATAAAGACATTAGCCAAGATATGAGGAAGAGAACTGAGAACCTCCACAGGTTATAGTATTACATTTTTGGGTGCAGTTTCCACATGCCTGAAATTGCCAAGTTCATATGTTCAGCCATTTATGGAAAAACCGCAGGAATTTCAAACAATCAAGGAGTCAGGCTTGATCCCAAATATGACATGTTTTGGGTGCAAAATGTGTGCATCAACCACAAAAATGCAAAAGATTTTGTGAAGCTAACGCTGGCAATAAAGAGTCATTAGAGACGAGTCCTGTCCTCAGATGGGATGAAAGGCCACTTTGAAAGATAGAAGCCATTAGTCTGCAATCAAAATGAAAAGATGACAACAGCATTCTGGGACAAAAACAATTTGTAGAGACATGTCCTTTGGTCTGATTAAACTTATTTATTTTTTTTACAATTATTGTTAAACTGAAAGACAAAAAGTAGGAAAACACACCTGTAACACCCACAGGGAATGCTACAGTTGTAGCATTCCCTGTGGAATACTTACAAAATAGATAGAATTGATGTCAAACCCTCCATTGGACCTTGATTCTTAAAACTTCCAATTGAGCTGGTCCTCTGCTTTTTTCAGCTTATAAATGAAGCAACTGAAGCCATAAACTGCAATTACCTACTTTAATAATTGGTGGTGTTGACATTTCCATGTAAAAATAACAGCTTTCCACAACATAGCATCAGCATCAGGAGCAATCAGCATGTTTTATGTATTATTTAGTCAAATTAACCTTAATCTAAACATCATGTCAAAGCAACAAAATGACTACTGGCAAAAGTTGAAGTTGAAGTTTATTCGCCGCAAATTCTCCAAAAAACACAAAAAGTTTCTGAGGTGCAGCATCTCTTCTGCCTCTCAATCTGCTGTTGATGGAGATGTCATTCATCAAATTTTCCCACAAGTGCACGTAATGGCGCAATTATATAAACAGTGATTGGCAGCCTAAATAACATCATATTTGTGGAGAACCTTTCAAAAGGGCGTGTATTTGCATATGCATCGCGGATTAGCGCGACAGCCGAGCAGCTGCTCTCACCGGGTGGCCCGAACGATAACAACTTTCAGTGATTTGCCGTAATCAGGGAAAACTTTCAGACTTGAGGTGAGATTTGAGAGTCTGAGAAGTGGAACGTGTCGGTGGAGGGCGAAGTAAGGAGCGCCACTGGTAGGATTTCATCACACAAAATAAAACTGCATTTGGTAATAGACAGCTTGTTCGTCCCGACAACAATTTCCTTCTACTTTCCATCCAGTTTAGTAATGGAGAATCATTGAGTTACAATATCATCGTGCTACTAAGATTTACCACCAACGGTTTTTAAGACTCTGGTTTATTTATCCCAGGGTCATTTTCGTGTCTTGTAATTATTTTAGTACCACACAGCCAAAAATAGTCGTCATCATTTAGTCAACTGTCAGAAAAAAATATGATGTTGATGTTTAAATACAAAATGTTAATGCCTTTAAATAATTTAGAAAACCCTGGATGATCACCTGTGTTGTGATTTTATACGTGTGCCGTGGTACGTATACCAGAAAATCATTCAGAACACCTTTTACTTTACTGTTAGAGTCAAGTTAATATTTCCTCAATACTGGATACACATCAGTAATGCCGGTAATTCTCCTGCTCCTGACATGTCAGCTGTGTGTGGAGGGACGGGAGCGGTCTGGTCAATTCACCCATCTAGGATTCACATATGGGGCAAATATCTGTAAGACATAGGCTTATAAAAAGATCCCAATGTGGGATGGACATAGGCAACATTATGACCCCATTATTAACTGACTGTATATTTCTGACAGATGGGTAGAAATTCAAAAAGATGATTTTATACCAATTTGACATGCTGCTAAGATCTACACAGGGTTCCCAATTGGTATTGCTGATCCCAACCAATCTCTTGTATTTTAGACCTCAACTAATCAATACAATTACATCTTCATACAACTTTATAAAACCTTAGTTACGTTACATTTTGTGTGGTGTGTGCATATGTATCCATCAATATATACATTTTAAATTTCAACATAAACATGTTTCCTTGAACTTGATATTCTCTGTAGGAAACACTTCTTTCCGGCTTTAGGTATCTGGGCATTTCAGACATTCAAGAAAGCAACATTTGAAAGCAGGTGGGAGTGGAAGAGAGGCAAGCATACTGAAATGCCTCCTATGTTGCTCTCGTCTTTGTGTGTGCTCAGTGAGGCTCACATCCCCACTCTTTGAAAGACTCTTCAACTGAAACCTGAGCCCTCCAGCTTACAAGGGTATTAGACCAATAAAATGTCTGACACATCTCACTTTGACAGCCTTCTTTCTCTTTTGGCATTTCTAATTTGAACCAGCTGAAGCAGGTGTCACTCTTCGCCAATCCAGAATCTCAGCCAGGGCTTTTCATTACAGGGTACTGGATTGCACTAGGGTTAGTGATAAATTGGTTACGTCTAAAGTCAAATTATATCCACATCTTTGCTATTCAATTCCCTCATCAGAAAGGCGAACAGGGGGTGAAAAAAAGGCTTAAAAAAAGAGGACAGTTTCAAGTTCCTGCTTTTACAAAAAAGATGGATTCACAAATTGGGATTCTGGTTCAAGACTGCCTGCCAATTTCATGTCTAGACGTGACGTCCTTTAGCTGCCATTCATTGCTTTATGGTAAATAAATGTTTTCAAAGTAGGAAATCAAAGTTCCCATCAGTCAACACTTCACAAGTTTAAAATTGCTACTGAAGGTGTGAAACTGTCAGGCACATGTAGATTTTTCTTTTTTTGTAATTTTCCTGGTGAGATGTCTAATCACTTCAAAACTGTGACTCGGCACAAGTGCACACATTCAGTTTGATTTGCCATGAAATGCTTTGTCGGCTTCATATTATACATCTAAAACATCTTTGCTTTGTACTCCTGATCCTAAAACAAAAGAAAGCAGTAACATGTAAGCTGCTTTCTTTTCTTTTTCCAACAACATAGAAAAAAAACCCCTGTATTCTTTAAAACACAGTGGACAAGTGAAGACACAAGACTAAAATACTGCAAAGACAAACGGCTATCCGGTTGTTTTTAAGCACATTCCTACGTTTATAAGGTGTGGAGATAAATAGTCCTCAAGCAGAAACTGTTCCTGAGTTATTTAGATAATTAGAGATTTAGCATTCAATTCAATTTCTAACAAACTATACAGCTGATATTTTACTATACACATCAGTTTTGTAGAGCTAGCAATCACTAGCTAGCTCTACAATTACTAGCTAACTCTAGAAGCTAGCTAGTGATGCTCTGGACTTAAGATGGAATATATGCACACATATGACATACTTTGATTAAATTAAATTAATAAATGTAATTCCAGTAATGAAAAATTAACTACCAGGTGAGTCTCTCTCACCTGAGAATGTGAACCTGTACTGGGCTGATTCTGTGCCTTCAAAGAATTTTAACAGTTCCTGGAGAAGTTTCATAACTTATACATCTGAAACAGGAACAGGTCTGAAAAACCTGTGTGCTACATTTAAGAGAGATTCCTTTGATCCATCATGTCATCACTGCTGATGTCATTGTTACCACTGACAATGACATTCTAATGGTGCATTCACACCAAACACGTTTTGAGTGTCAGGCGAGTCTGGTTTACATTCAGAGCCTATGTGGAGCGTCCAATGCTGTGCTAGACGCTCGAAACGTGCTGCAACGGCCCTCGACCCACCTCCACATCGACTTTGAATGTAATCCAGATGCGCCTGACGCTCAAAACACGTTCGGTGTGAACGCGCCATTATATGTCATATTAGGACCAAAGCCTGGTCCTAATATGATGGATTCATTGCTTGGGGTCAGGGGTAATGTTTAGAGGTAATATGTGAATTAAGGTTTAGTTAATGTTAGAGTTAGGAATAGACTAGTCTTGGTTAAGGTTAGGGAAAATGTGTGGGTTAGGCAAAACCACAGCTACTAAAATGAAGGGAAATGAATGCAAAGTTCTAATATGGGTTGAAATAGTTTTGACAAACCTGAATTGCATTTTGTTTTCTAAATCATTCTATAAATAATTATTATAATGTTAGGTTGTTTTTCTGCCAATTGCATAGCTGCAGCATACCAGTAGACTAATGTGTTGAATGTGCTGAGACACATTCAATGCATTAGAAACCAGTTGATTTGATTGGTTCTGATTGGTTTCTAATGCGTTGAATAGAAACCAATCAGAACCAAAAGGCAAACGTTTGGTTCTGATTGGTTTTAATAATGCCCAGTGTTTGCAAAACCTGGGTTTGGATAGTGATCTAGGTTAGTGCCACCTGGGTGTGGGTCGGTGTAAAGGCCGAGCCGGGCATAGATTGGCCTTCATGCCAGTGTCAACATGAAGGCCCTCCATGCTACCTGTGGAGGTTGGAGGCATGGATGTCTGTCTTTCCTCGGACCTCCTTGGTTGATTGGAGGTCCATCTTTCCTCAGACCTCCCTGGTTGATTGGAGGTCCATCTTTCCTCAGACCTCCCTTGTTGATTGGAGGTCCATCTTTCCTCGGACCTTGGTTGAATTCCACGTCTTCCACTAAGGGGGTGATCTTGAAGTCAGCAGAGGGAGTTGTTTCCTGCTCAACTTTCAATGATGTTGGACTCTTCAAGTTGCCGGAAGGACTTGGTTCCCCCTGGATCTCTGCTGATTCATCTTATGGCTCAATGGGGCTGTCACTGTCATCTTCCAAAGGGAAAATGATAGTGCCATAATCGACTTGGATGTTGAGGTCCATCATTTCGACCCATGAAAGCTCAGCTGGAAAAGCTTCATGTTCACAACTAATCTGTTGTTGCTTCATGTTGATATTCTGGTAAATTCTTTCTTGACTGAAAGGCGTGTAATATCTGTGATCGATATCTCGCTTGTTTCGATCTCGAACGTGCTCTGAAGAGTGATCTGTCGCAATAGAACTGTGGAACAGGTCTGAGGAAACGGTGTCTGTGAGCTACATTCAAGAGAGAGATTCCCTTGTGATATCATAGAGTGATGACATCAATGCTGATGTCATTGATACCATTGGAACTGAACATTCTATTGTAGCCTGACGTAAAAACATTTTGCTAGACAATGTCAAACACTGAGAAGTTTTAATATTTGTTATCAAACATTATGAAGCTAAAAGAAAAAACCCTCAGAAATATACAGGGTAGGGTTGCCACCCATCCCGTAAAATACAGAATCGTCCCGTATTTAGCTGATAAATGCTGCATCCCGTATTGAACCAATACGGGACGTGATTTGGACGTATTTCTATAAATGTCCAATAGACACACCTATCACACACATATCAACATCAACACTAAGGTAACAATAATGACCAAAATAAAACACAGGAAATATTAAGGCCAGCTAAATTGTCATGGTAGGAGAGGACCCCCATAACCCTTTGGAACGCTTCGGTCCGATGCTGTTGTCACGGTTCCCTAGAGACACTACGCAGCTGCGGTGCGTTGCTATCAACTCGCGTCTTTTAAAATGTCCAGGACCCGATACTCCACCGTCCTTAGAAGTAAGAACTCTGACATGGTGAGGCGTGCATTCCAGGCTGAACAATTTAAATAATTGCTAAACAGGCAATTATTTAAAAAATGTGTCCATCGTGGTGCTGTGTGCTGCTGTATGATGTGATTGATATCAGACAGAATGGATCAGGAGAGGAACACTGCAGACCCGTTTTATCCCTCAATCATCTCCTGAGGCTGATACGGTACAGAACTTTTTATTAATGATTCAGTTTCTTATTGCGCTTTTAAACGACTATTATGGTTTCATTACTTGCTTAGGTGTTGAGTTTGGATGATAATTTATTTAATATGTAATAGTATCAGCCAAAGTAATATGAATGGCAATTTAATTGTATAAATATTTTGATAATACTATTTTTAATACCAGGATGTTCACTTAACTTTTATATTTTTGGCTGTCTAAGGACACATTTTGAATATTAAATCAGGTGATCAATTACTTGGTACTTGAGTAGATTTTTACCAAATACATTTTACACCTACTTTATTAAAGCTTAAGTAAACAGAGGTGGGGACTCCAGTCACATGACTTGGACTCGAGTCATTAAAATCACTACTTGACACTTGACTTGAAAAATTCTCAAAGACTGACTTGACTTTGACTTGCACACCATTGACTTGGGACTTGAAGCTGTTTACTTGAAAAGACTTGATCATTCACTCAAGTCAAAAGTTTAAAACAAATTATTTGTAAAGTGGCCCCATTAATTCATTTCACTCATTCCGTATTAACCGTCCCTCAGCAGACCGTCCCTCTGTCTTTCCACACTCCGTGTGTATGTGTGCGTAGATGCAGCACAACCAATCAAATTAACAGGATTTTAAAATGACGTGGAAAAAAAAAACGAGACAAAAAAACAATCAAAGCAGATATGTTCCTGTTAGTAATTTCTTTTGGGTACATCAATCATGAAATATCCAACCAAAAAGGGAGTGAAACATGCAAAACCTGCAAGACCAGGATCTCAGATGGAGATACAACTTCCAACTGTTCAGCATTTGAAGTTGCACAAAGAGGTAAGCGGTACTTTCCTTTTACTATGAGACAACTGACTAGCTAACGTCGTGTTAGCAACTGTGGTTTACGTCGGTGATACCGCTTCTCTGTATGCTATGTTTAGTCAGGCTGTACAAATCCGGTGATTCATACGTATCCACATTAATGTTTACCGTGTTAGCTCAGGAAGCCGGTGAATAGTGAGCAGGGTCCGGATCCTGAACTCGGGGAAGAAAGTTTCTCTCTGTCCCATCATAATGATGAATCAGGTCCAGTTCCATCACAGGACAGATGCAAGGGCGTAAATCCCATCTCATTATTGGACGATAAGAATATGATAAGAAATAAAGTCATACTGATTTTTTTTTTTTTAACGGCCAGCTGTAGTAGCTAGCCCCTCTGCTCTCGGCTCCCATACTCAGCTGTCGGCTAGTGCTAGCGCTCAGCCGCTCCCGTTTCAAACTCTGCTTATTAAAGAGTTAGAGAGCTAAATATATAATATTGGCTACCTTCGATAGAAAAAGGAGCCAAGTCTATTAAAGCAATGTAGCAGTTTTGCTAAGGTGGCAGTTTATCATGATTCAACCAAAGTAATGAAATGATGAACTGCAGTCTGATTTTTATTGTCAATGTATTTCTACCAGTTGAGCAGTGAAAGTAAATAAGACGTGTTACATGTCTTTTGCTTTCAGTATTTATTTACTGGAGGGTTTTTTGTTAGTGCTGCAGAGCCACAGCTAACTTCCTCACTTCAGCGGCTCTAACGGAGGCCGTGTCATTCCGCAGGCTGCTGTTCCTCCTCATTCACTTTGTTCTAATAATAGTGGGGGGGGGGACCTAAAAAATAATTATTTTTTTCTTAGATGAATAGCAGATTTACTTTGTTCTTTGTTTCTGTTGCCTTTTTATATTGATATTGTTTAAATACAAAGGTTTCTTTTGTGATTTCCTTAGGCGGGGGGGACAATTCTAGACTTTTCCAAGATTGGGGGGGTTCCTGGCCCCCCTGGCCTCCATCCTCCTGGGATTTACGCCTATTGATGGATGGTGGATTCATAAGGGAAACTGTTTTTACACCCCTTTCCTGCTCCCGTTGCATTTTTCCATAAATACCCCCTCCTCCCCCCAGGGCTCTTACTTAGTTTTACTGCCCCCCTCCTCTGACAGTAGCACTGGACAGAGACATTTCCCATATTCTTCTCAAATCCAAAATTTGACAGGTATGGGTGTATTTGAAGACATCTATGTTTGGATACAATATTGACAATAAATAGATCGTTTACTGCACTGAGTGCATTAAGTCTACTGATTTTTCAGTTATAACTCTTCAAATGGCGGCGTGATGGTCGTTGAAATACCACCTCCAAGTGGTATAACTACCATGTGGTATAATTTTGCTAGAAAACAAATCAAAACCCAGTAATTTTGCTATCCTTCAGAAATTGCTGTAAAAGTAAAAAATTGTACAATTGTAAGGATCCTGAATGTAACGCTGTGGGGTAGTTTCTGGATGGTAATGCGCCACATTATTTTGTGTCTTGGTTAGTGATTCTGGCAAGTTTGATTCATGCAACATGTTTTTACCAATAGTGAGATGTGAAATTAGCTGTAAATTTAACCCCACTTGGAGTGACAGACATTTATTTTAGCACATCCAAATTCAAAAGTACTGGGCTTTATTTGCAATGAGTGCATCATTGTGTTTGATTTTAAGAACACATGGTCTATTATTTACATAACCTTATTTTATACATTGTTAAAAAACAACAACAACAAAAAAAAACGACTCGAAATGACTTGACCGTCTTGACTTGAGACTTGACGCGGACTTGAGGACAAAGACTTGAGACTTGACGCGGACTTTGCAAAACAGTGACTTGGTCCCACCTCTGTAATTAAATCTACTCAAGTATAGATGTGTTGAAGGTATGCTACTCTGATTGGAGTACAATTTTTTTGGGGGAGTGTCCCTTATTTTGATTTCTGAAAGGTGGCAACCCTAGTTGTAGCTCTACAAGCTAGCTAGTGATTACAGAGCTAGTAGCTAGCAGAGCTACTGTTGTAGTGCTAGCTAGCTCTGCAATCACTAGCACGACTAGTGATTGCAGAGCTAGCTAAAATCACTAGCTATGGAGTAACTAAGGAGTGAAGCTAACACAGAACTATCCCAATGATTCAGGACACTTCACCTCCACACATTTGCTGCCTCAATAACTTGAAGAGCCTCCCTAAAAAACATGAGTAAATAATACAGTACTGCCAGGGGGTTTGGTGAAGATGAGGACAGAGTCGCAGTGATAAAAACACACTGGATTTCCAGCAGCAGGAAGCCTTGTGCTCAGCTAGCCTAAAGCTCCACCTTCAAACTGTCATCTATTGTCAGGGCCAAGGTATCTTATCGACAAGGTCATTGATTTTCTGATTAATGGACCTCTCCAGCATTAGCATTTACTGCTACAGACATCATTTTAATGTGTGCGTGATCGATACCTCCATCAACACTGAGAATATCCCGCCGTCGAGCAACAGGGGATGTGTCTCGGCGTTGGTTCCCATCAGTATGGTCATGGTGAGGTCCAGTAGGGCATTACTCTTGTCTGGGTGCAACAGTGCTTACACAAAAAGCGTATTACTGCTTTTTCTTTTTTTTTTTTTTATGATGATGAATGGACAAAAAATTCTGAAATAATCGCGAGTGAGACAACTTGAATGTATTTTATCTGGTGAAATCCAGGGAGCCGATGGCAAACAGACCTGCTGCTCAATTGTAAGATTGCTTGCAAACTAATTTGCTTAATCCAGAGATGCAGTACTGTTGTTCATCAATAGAAACGGTATGTAGTTTCACACGCCGTTAAGGTTAGGTCAAAAAGTAAAGCTGGTGTTGAACTTGATGTGAACTTTATTTACATATTGTTTGCTTTTGTGCCTAGCATGACTTAAAAAAAAAGAAGAAGGATCTTCCATCTGTGTAGCTGAGCTGGATTTGATCAACTGGTTTCCTTCTCTCATCAAACTCCCATTTCTGTCATTAGCAGTGTTGGTGTCTTTAGCTGCTTCTCAGTGTGATTGATGTGAATAATCAATCTTAATATTATTTTTTTCTGTTTTGTTATTGATTTTTTTTCTTAAATATAATTTCATTAGCTTGTCTGGTGGTTTCAAATGAACCCAGTCAACTTTAGTACTTTATGCAGAAAGGAACTAAACATTTTTCCTCTACCGCATGAGTTCGATGGCTGCTCCGTCTGTATCTTTTTATCTGTGTCAGGTGATATCGAGCTGTTATGCACACAAAGGCTGTCTTTTTTTTTGTTGTTGTTGAGGGACTCAATATTGATCATATATATCTCTCCACTTG
This sequence comes from Poecilia formosa, assembly GCF_000485575.1. Classification (NCBI taxonomy): domain Eukaryota; kingdom Metazoa; phylum Chordata; class Actinopteri; order Cyprinodontiformes; family Poeciliidae; genus Poecilia; species Poecilia formosa. The sequence goes on from NW_006800132.1 coordinate 903,968, forward strand.
CTTTAAAGTTCACCATTTTCACCTATCCCCTAGTTTTCACCTCCAACTTAACATACATCGAAGGCCCATACACTGACAATGGAAGCTAATAGATTAAATTAGGTTTGTTTTTCACTCCAAATGTGTGTGTCACTGTGTCTCCAGGTTGCAGCTTAATGCACTGTCACTTCTAATCTTCGTAGCAGACCGTCATACAGATAAGCTGAAACAACACCACATGTGTTGTCTAGGTTGTGACAATTTGTCAGTTGATATAATCTTTGGGGGGGGTTTTCCCCATAAAGTAACACTAATGACCTAGGATGTCAAAAGTGACTGCAAGTATAAAAAAAATGGTCTTACTTTTAGGTCAACATTTCGTACTTGTTTTTGTTTTTTTTTTCTCTAATGACTAAACAGCAGCTTTATATGCAAGTCAACCAAAGCAATATAGAGTTGAGGCCCGTTCATACTCTAACTAAGATATACGAACACAAACGGATGTATTTGCTTTCCGCACGTGTGTATTCAAACATTCAAACATGACAAACTGGATGAATACCTGCTGTATTTAATGCCTGTAAAGACCAGCTCTGTTTTCTACAGTTTTTGTTTAAGTCCTAAGGATTTTCCACTCCAGCGCCATATTTATCATCTGAAATTTTCCTTTGAATTCAGAATCATTACCAACACTGCCCTCTAGTGGCCATGTTACCCTGTAACCATGCCAACTTGATAAACACAATGAAAGTATAAAAGCACCGACACGTGGCAACAGTAGAAATGGGCCACAACGTTCTAAACCAAAAGAACACGAGAGAATAAAAAAGATTAAAATAAGATGGAAAGGTCAGTTTACAAATACAAAACAATGACATCACTATGAGAACTGGTATATGAGGTAATGGCCTGTATTATCTACACTTTGCTTCAGATAAGATGTAATAAAATACTGGGAAATTATTTATGTTGGAACTATGAACCTAGTTCACGTAGTTCAGGGGGTGAGATACTAAAAACTGCTCTACAGAAACTACTAATGCACATCTGCCATGCAGAATTTATGCAATTACTTAAATCTTTCTTTTGTTTTTGTTTTTTTATTTTATTTTATTTTTTTTTATCAGGAAAGAACTCGTTGAGATCAAAAATTTCCTGTGGCCAAGACAATGAAAAGAGCAAAAATCAAACGTGAAGATCTTAATCTCTGGATATAAAGCAGCGGGCAACGCTGAAACCGCCACATTCCTGTTTTCATACGAGTGTCAGAAAAACCTTCCACCCTGCAAGAGAAACTGTTCAAGTGAATCCTTAAAAGCCCAAATGTGTGAATGTAACATTCAGACCCATGATAAATGCATGTACATTTCTGAGGAGTTATTTTCACTCTCGCTCCACTTTTTTTTTTCCCAGATTTTTTTTTCTAATTTTTTTTTTTATAGAGGAAAAAAAGGTAACAAACTTGACCTTTTTAGGACCTGGATGGTGCACGGCTGAAACTGTCCATTATTGCCACTGTGCCCACTTTATTCTGTGGATGTTCACAAGAGGCTGCGGTCCGTCCTTGCAGGCAGAAGGCGAGAGGCGAGACATCCAGAGCAGGATGAGAGGAAAAACAGACGGAAGAACATCCGCTCTTCTTTTACGTGGATCTCTCATATCAGTTTATTGATGAATCCTGTTAAAACATTTTAGATTCTGGTAAAGCGTTATTTATTTATTTTTTCATTCTTTCTAAACCAACAGAGAGTTAGAAAAGCTGAATTTTGCCTGAAAAATATTTAATGATCGGTTTACACAAAACCGTAACAATTACCTCCCACTATGCACTTGTGCCCAAGCTTTAACTTCCTGGCTAATATTTCCACATGATGTTCTTTTCTCACTGTAACACCAGTTCTTCCTTAAATGGGACCCGTTATGCTACCTTGGACAAGTTAGGACAGGTCTGTGAGCCATGTATTTTTTACACAAGGTCATTCTTACTTAATGGGATTTTAGTCTTCGAGTCAGAACAACTGTCCTCTTATCACTTCGAATCCAGACCACGACTCCCCAACTCAACGTTTGCACTCGCATGTGAAAATGGCTGCAAACAGATTCGTCATTACAGAACTGTATGTCTTTGAGAAGCAGAAGAAGAGGCTCAGCAAGTGGTTTCTGAATAGTGAGTCAACATTAAAACACTCGTCTCTTCCAGCAGTCATTGTACAGCGCATACAGCACTAAAACCAGCTGACTAAATGGGCTGGGTTTCGCTGGGGTTGCTGGGTGAGGAGCACCGCCAGCTGATTTATGACGTTAGATTCTGGAGGTTTCGTTTTCCAGACACAAAAAAATATTAACATATTGCCCAAACAAACGTCTGGGTGCTGTTTTTGTTGTTGTTTTTTAAGCGCTGAGGTTGTTTTTACAAGCAGTAGAAACCCAAATGGAAGTACAAAAATGTGCAAAATGTGAATTTTGCATGATACATCCCATTTAAATTTTAGTTTCACCACAATAGAGGATGCATCTCTAGAGCATTTGACTGAATTTGTTAACTGTAATCTGAATTTCTATGCTGGTTTTAGAGCAGTTGTTACCAAATTTCAGCCTTTTGCTGAACTCTCAGCTGACATTAAATTAGTGACAATGTTCAAGAGCAACCTGAAAAGTGCAAATAATATTAGCAGACATGTTTGATCTGATTGCGGCATTTATATGCGACATCCTGATATCCTGAAGATTGACGTTTCCCAATCAGTGTCAGAGGTTAAACCAATCATAACCCAGGATGACGAAGACAAAGAAAACTTTTACACCAACATTTTGAAAACACATGAAGGTATGTGAGCTAGAAAACTTTCAACAGAGATGCTAGTTTTAGGAATCTCACTCTGCTTAAAATCGTTGCGACTCAGTGATGCTAATTCAGTAACATGAGTTCTACATGTGAAATCTTAGGCTTTTATTGCTACTAGCCGATTCCTTTTCAAGTATATTTTTCGCTGGACACTAAAGATAGCATTTTGTTCAGAGCTCTATACTTTCTGCACACAAATACCTATCGAAGCACCACACATCAGAGACAACGCGCCAGCTTGGGAGAAAAAAACAAACAAAAAAAACTCAAGTCTCGAGTCAGGCTGCGGGTTGACAAATGAAAAAGTAAGGAGTTTGAATGTGCAGATAAATGATACTCACGATTGCCCTGGATTGTAATAAAACACAATGTCAACTCTAATGCTGTTTGAATTTCATTGGTCTCTTCAGTTGCCATCAGGCTTACCTGATCCCTCATCTTTGATTTCCATAGCAACATCTGGATGTGGGTTTCATTTGTTGCAGGAGAAAGAAAACAAAGAATAATCTGAACATACAGAGTTACACCATCCGTTGGTAATTTCTTTAAAGAAATGCAATAGAACATTTTGCCCAAATGCAGGTTTATACGATTTCCTTTTACCGCTAGAAAACATAAAACAGCTGCTTAGAAACATGACAGAGGGCTGGAGGTGACTGAATCCTTAACCATGTTACTGCAAATGAAAACTGCTTGACATCAACTTTGATTTTAATCCTTTGTAAACTCAAATGGTCTTTGACAATTTTTTGCCATATTTCCGCCACACATTTAAGCGCCTTCATCCATCAGAGTTAAATTTCCAGTCTGATTCACGTTGCCCGATGGCTTCAGGATTAAATTGGCAAACCCCGACTGACGGGGATCACAGTAACGCAACAAAATTCATATGATTTCCTCCGTGCCGTCTTCTTTGAGCCAATTTTCTGGGAACAACAATGACATAAAAAGACATCTGTTTGCTTTCAGTCTGGCTTTTAGTCGGTGAAAACGTCCCTTTTTCCACAAGGTTCAACTGTATACCATACAGTTTTATTTCTTTTACTTTTATATTTTAATTGTTAGAGCTAAATGATCGCTTTCTCATGTCCTGTTCTGCCCTCTGCATTTTCTGCACTTAATTCCGAGAGTGCTTGCGGAGCTACTTTTTTTTTCATATTGATTTTAAACCCAGGCAACTGAAAAGATCTGTATGAAGGCAGCATATGGTGGGAAGCCAAGTTGGTTCACATTCGTTTGAAGCTCAAAGAGAGGCTCCCTTGAATCAGTCAGGGTTGTTGAGCAGAGCATTTGCAGAGGCTTCTGCCCAAGGCTATTCCTCTGAACAGCTCTCATCTCTGGCTTCCACGGAGCGAAGGAGGCTGACGAAAAGTTTCTAGGTGACAACAACTTTGGGCTTAGGTTTTGAATTCAGCCCATATCCTATGGAAGTCTCATATTCAGCTCGAAAAACTAACGCGTGATGATCGCAGACGCTGGAATTGTCGTGCAGCGGGTCTAGTGGGACTGCGTGTGGAAACGAGGCAAAAATCCTCAAAAATATGAGAACTACATTGTTTACATTGAAACAAAAAGAAGTTAATATGAGAGCAACTTTTACAAAATAGATTTTTATTCTTCGGTAGTACATTTGGAGTTTATTTTCAACCAGAGCAGTCATGTTATTGGTTCTGTTTTCCACTGTGCCAGTCCTGACATGCAGACGACCGTTCAAAACGGCACAGAAAGTTGTCGTCAAAGTTCACAACAACTTCTCCTCTTCGCTGATTGGTCCAGTTGAAATTCTGCCGGAGGAATCCAAGCTAATGGGAGAAATCCCAGACTGAGCTGTGAAGCGAGATTAGAATCGAGCAGATTTGCTTCGGAAAGCAACGGCCAGGCTAATCCAAGCACTTTCAAAGATAATCCTGCCACATTTATATTATTTTTAATTGATACAAAGGCAAAACAGGCCTACTCCCCAAAGAGCAGTTCTGTTTGCTACACATTGCTAGCATGAAATAACCTCCATCTGTTAAAAGCTGGGTTTTATAAGAAGACAAACCAGGGTAATGAAGGCATGTGTAAAAGAGGCACACTTCCTCCTCTTTTACAGCCCGATGTGGCAAAATAAATCCTTAATCTACAATTAAGAGAAAAATATTTTTAAAAAAAGCATGTGCAAACCTTATTAACTCATCAGCTGTGTAAACGTGACCTGTTTTTGTGGCTCACTGCAGTTGAAGTCTGATCCAGCACGGTGTTGCCCTGAGGGTGAGGAGAGTCCTGTTGGTCCTCACAGGAAGAAACTGAGCAGGAAACACTAATCAGCTCCGCACACTGAAACTAGGCCGCCATATTTTCATCTGATTAACGAAAATACCAGGATCTGTCGAGAAATGCATTTTTATGATTCTAAATCCCATTTAGTACAAGAGCCAAAGCACAATTAGTGCAGACTTAAAATGTATTTTTTTCACGTTCATTGTTTTTATATTTACATTAAATAAGGGTTGAAGAATCATTTTACTTACTTAAAACTAAGAAATATCATTATAAATATAAATAATTAGGCGTTGTTCTAGTTTTGACGAGTCCCATGATGTAATGGGATTTTTTTTTCTCTCTCTCTTCACTTTGTAAAATTTGTGCTTGCTGCATTTATGGTTGGAGCTTCAATTTAAATATAGCGAGAACAGTTGTAGCTGTAGTCTAAATAGTAAAAGCAGAAATTTAAAGAGCAACTTTAATGGAATATTGTTTTAGCTATTTGCTTCGTAAATCAGAGTAAATATGAGATGAAAACTACTTGTCTTTGTACAACATACAATGGAGAAGGACTTAAATCTTCCCAAATGTGTTTTAAATTAACCCTAACATATAGAAAATGGTCCTAAAGGTCTGGTCTGTGATTTCAGATATTCTGAATGTCTTTGCAATCAGCTTTGATCTTTTTTTTTTTTTTTTAAGAGTCTGAGTCTCTGTTATCAAACTCATCGAGTGGAAGCAGTTTTTTCTGCTTCATGTGACTGGAGTGTTACTCTGAGGCCCACGTCATCTTTAATGTCGGTATTTTTGCTCTCGGTTAAAAACTAAGCCTGGAGACTCAAAACGATGTTTTCAGTGTTGCAGTCGTTTCTGAGAAAGGTGTTTTCTACAAGTAGTCAAACGAGCCCCAGTGTTGAAATGTTCTAACTACTACTACTACTACTACTACTAATAATAATAATAATAATAATAAAAATCAAAAGAAGTTAAATAATTCATACAATATTTACTACAAAAAAAGCATTTAGAGGAGCACCAGGGCAAAAAAAAAAAAGAAAAAGTAAAATGTAAAATCAGAGTAAGGTGAGTTAAAATAAGATACATTTAGGTTACCATAAGCAGTGAACAACATTAACATTGTCGGATTCATTTCCACCAACGTCGACACCAGTCTTTCAGTTTCAAATATTCTACCAGATCTGCTGCAAGTTCGGGTCCCTCTGCTTTCTCACCATTGCAACATCCTGAATCACACCATGACTGGAAACACAAGCTGCTCCAGTACCTTGTAGCGTGTGTGAAATTTCTTGTTCCAACTCCCAGCAGTCTGACACCTGTGTCTCTCAATCTGACCTGTTTCTCTTGAGTCGTTTTTTCCCCTCACCCCCGTTTCCTATTTTTATTCCGAGCTGACGTCATCTCATCGAGGATTTCATGTTTTCACCTGATCCTTCTCGGCAAATTAACAATTCGCAGAGACAATCTTTCGTGTATCGCTTTTAAGATTAGGTTTTGCCTTTCGCTCCACACAATAATCTGGGACCTTTGTGTTTGCAGAATATATGATTTAGATGCAAAATTAAACAATGTAAACATTTATCCGGGAGCATTTCGACACCAATTCTCAACGTCGTTTTCGCCATCATTTAATGCATGTTTGCATTTCTATACCTCTTCACCTTCAAATCTGCCTAAAACAAAACAAGCTGTTCATGATGAGATAATTGAAAACATTGAATCAAAATCCTGTTTTTTCACTTACTTAAACTGGAATCGACACACAGTTTAAAGGAAACATCAGCTCCACAAGTAATGAACTATAAGTACCCAAAAATAACAGACAAGACAATTTACATCCTGTCCAAATGTGAGATATTGACTATATGTAGACAGACATGTCCTCACTCAGTTATTTAAAATTATGGCCTACATGGGTAAAGCTTTAGGAAATGTCAGAGCGTTTCAGTAGAGGACACATGACATTATGTAGCTATGAGTGATGTAAAGAAAATGAACCTAACAGGTGTCTTTGTGGGGGTATAAAATGTATAATTCACAGATATTCCAATGGTGCCTTAAAAATCTCTGATTATTTGAGAAAAGAAAGTGAAAAATAGCAACGCAAGAAAGAAAATGTGCATTAAAAATACAATTTTTATTAATATGTGGGATTTCTTCCATCCTGATGTCAACATGGCTTCATATAAAGTCGTCTTCTGGTTTGGAAAAGGTATAAACAAAAGTGAAAACTATTCTGTAACTAACAGAAGCTTCATATTTTACGTGATAATAACCATTTTTTTCTACTTCTACATGTTAGACCTCAGCTCTTAAATGAGCTTTACTTCCAGACAGCTGTGTTTACTCCCTGTACAAAAAGCATATTATCAACTTTTTTTTTTGTTTTTTTGCTGGCTCTAGTGGCCTTTATTTGATAGTTAATTGACAGGAAGGTGGGTAATGAGAGAAGAGGGAAGACATGCAGCAAGGATCGCCAAGGCCGGGAATCAAACCTGTGACAGCTGCGTCGAGGACTAAGGCCTCCATATGTGGGTTGTGCTTAACCCCTGCGCCACCACAGCACACCCCCATATGATCAACTTTGATAATTTTCTATGAGACGTCAAGATGAATCGTCTCCTCAGTACCTTAAATGTGAAAATGCTCGTCGTTGCTAATTGGGTCGGATTACGCAACAGCTAAAAGTTTTGCACACAAAGATAAGCTAATTGGTCTCCCATTTCAAAACTAATTATTCCACTGTTGCGCACCTCTGTTTTCTATATTCAGCTAGTTGAAAACATTTAATCAGAACGAACCTCTTCCTGAAGGGACACTTCACACGCTGCTCTCGCTCCCAAACATTAAGACTTGAAATACAGAAAATATCTCACGATATGTTGTTTTTAGAAGTGGCTTTTACCATTATTGTAAAGACATCCCCAGTTAATCAAAGAGCGGGCCAAATTAGCATGACAATGAGTTTCTAATTAAGGTCTTTAATAAATTTACATCTTCATAATTTTTTTGTCAGTGTACCAACTGGTGCAAAATGTCATCTCCTGGTCAATGAACCGATTTGTTTCAATAAATGGGGGTTTAAAACTAACTCTAAACTCAGGAAATGAAGCAGCTTTCTTCTGTATTGTGATTTCTATCACCCAGCTAAGGAAGATGCTTTTCTGTTGTTTAAAAGGATACGAAATATTTTATTTCATTTCTTTCTCGTTCTCTCTGCTGATTCGAAAGCCGTCGTCTCCCAGGCGCAGATGTGAGTGTGACTATATGCAATAGAGCGAAGAAAGCGCGACTTGTCCACGGTGTGTGCCCCCCTCTCCAGTGTTTCTGGCCCTGACGTGAACAAGGTCACGTTAAAAATGGATGAATGTACATAAAATGGCTCACAGACCAGGCAGATGTTTGTCTAGACTCCAGTCTCCTCAATATTTCAGCTCACCTGAGTGGTCTGTCTGAGCGAACGACGCAGGGAGGCGGAACTGCGGTACACCAGAGTTATTGTCTCGAGATTTTTATTTATTTATTTTTTTGAATAATAATATAGAAAAGAAAGCACGGCTGTTTGAATTTATTTATAAACTGCATGTGTTTTTAATAAAACTCAGGAAATGGGACAACATCTGCTAAGGAGGAGGAGAAAAGCCCCGCCCTCCTCATGGCTCCACATAGAAAACTGTGTTAGATTAGAAGTATCTATTGAAATGTAGAGCAGTGTAAAGGGAAAGGAGCGACATCGTAGAATAGCCACTCATGTATTACATAAAATGATATATTTCAATGATTTTTGGCTGGTATTTCTGATGAATGCGACATGGAGCTAATAACTTGTAATTCAAATAAATGTAGAATAATATACATAATCATGTGGACTTTGTCCAGCAGCAAGTCAACAAAGGATGGCAAGCAGGGGTCAATAGCAAGGCAGATTTGTTGGAAAGTTCAGTGGAAGGAGGAAAAAAAGTGTGCACAGACGGGAAGGTTGACAACAGCCTCAAGGCTATTGTAAAGCAAAACCTATTCAAGAGTTTTGTAGAGCTTCCACGGCATCCAGGGTATTAGCTGCAACTTTCACATTCATTGTGTTAAGCTATTGCTAAACTTGAGCTAACTCCAGAGCAACATGTCGGCACTAATGAGAAAAAAAAAAGTACACTTATAGTAAGTAATAGAACAGGAGAAAATATTAAGGGCACATAGCACAAAAGAAAAAACATACTGTTAAGTAGGCTTGCATTTTTATTATTATTCTGTACAAGACGTTTTGAATTCGTAAGCCTAATAAACCATACTTCATCACCAAATCATCCTCCAGTAAGTTGCTTCAGCTAATTAAGGATTAAAGCTGCGGTAGGTGACGTTTAAAAAATTAGGTTTACATATTTGTTAAAAAAAATCACTAGATTCTGAGAGCATAACGTGTGAAAGATAAGAAATAAAACTCCTCTGCCTGATCCTACTGCTGTTTGCAGAAACAACCAATCACAGCAAGGAGGAGTGTGTTAGTGCTGTCAATCATGCTTGTGTACAAGCTCTAGATTGGTTTGCTGCAGCTGTGCAAATGGTGAAGAAAAAAAAAAAACGTTACAGCAAAACTGTTTTATGTGTGACAGAAAAACTCACATGTGCCAAAAACCAAAAACACATTGAGAATGACTTACAGTTAGACCGAAATGTTTTCAGTCTGAAATGTTTTTGAGCATTGTCTGACCAATGGGATCCCAGGAAAGTGGTCAGGATACGTTTGAGAAAGAGTATGAGAGGGGGAAAAAACCATAGATCTCTTTTTATGGATTACCAGTCACTCTGGGAAAATGACTTTTTTCCTCATCTTACTACTTCCTTAGCAAAGAGCATGTTCCTTTATTTTTACTCCCTTCTTCAACAGAAATACGGAGGATATTACAAGGAGGAAGCCATAAAACACTGTTCAGCGTTTACAGGACAAGACAAGTTGTTAAAGCACCAACCCAGGTTCAAGGAAAAGAGATGCATGACTTTATGACTCTGGCCGGAGGCCAACAAGTAAATTCAGTCGTTTCTGGAGATGATGGGCATGTAAAGAAATAGGTTGGGAAGGATCCATAGTTTCCATTAAGAGTCATTTCTTGTCTGATCATTTGCTGAGCAAACATGCAATCCTTCCAAGAGGCCCATTATGAAAACAGACAATCCTTTGCTGTGTAAAATCAATTAATAACAGATAAACACAGCAATGTGGATTTTTTTTTTTTTTTTTTTTTTGCTTGAAAATACATAACTTGTTTTATACATGAACCGTTTTTAAATAAGTTTTGTTTGAACTGCTGCAAGGCGTTTCTACAGGAAAACACAGAGAGAGGAACTGTTGATCTTCTCTGGTTTTGTCCCAACACAGTTGACTGTTGCACATTTTGGGAACAAAAAAAAAGAAAAGAAAAGAATAAAGTGCCAATATAATTTCATTATTTTCTGTAGAGTGCAAGCTGACTAAACAAAAGATCTCAGGTATAGTTCACATTTTTATATGTTTTTCTTTTTGATTTGTACTTAAACTTGCTCTTCGTGACAGCAGCGTTAACTTGAATGCGCTACGTCTAAAGAATATGGCTTTTATTATTTTATTAGGGAGCGTAAAGCAGAGAGCAGGTACCTACATTATGGGACGATGCCAAAGAGCGATGATGTTAGGCATAACGCAAAGGTCACTCAAGAATAAAATAATGATCGCCAGTTCTTTAAAAGGTGATTTGCTCAGTGAGAAAGAGAGTTGAGATAATTGTCTGTGAGGAAGCATCTTGGAGATCTAACACACTGGAAAAGTACGCACTTTAAAACCTTAAATTCTAGCAGAATTTAGGCAAACATTTCTACTCCAGTTTTAACCTGTTTTTGGAAGCAACAAGTTCTTTCCCCTAGAATACTTCATCTCAGCGAGGGATGCAGGTGTTGTGTAAAAAAAATATAAAAAATACAATGATAGCAAAATGAAGCACCTCAAAGTCTCACTTTTAGTACGTTTCCTTGTGAAGGTTTCATTACTCTACAGCTGTGTTGCTGTCAAAACGTTATGACGAGGATGTGGTCCAAGTCGGCCTACAGCAGGTTTTCTGACAACATGAGGTTTTGGCCTGAAAGTAACTAAGCTAAAGCGAGACATGTGGAGGAAGTTAAAATAAGATAATGATGTGAAATCACCGACAACGTCTGAATGTATCATGCTTGACTAAGATACTGACAAAAGAACAGCTGATAGTCGTGGATTTAAAAACTACTTGCACGTAAAAAGCAAAACAACAGAAAACGATACATTTTCTTATTGTCAAAACGTTTTGCTTTTGATTATATGCAAAAGACACCAACCGTGTACTGGTGGCTCACTACACTTTCTACAAGCTTCGGTTATTATTAATCAAAGACAATCCTACACAGGTGGGGTTTTTAGCCTCAGTGTTTCAGCAGTTTTATAATTTTCTGGAAGTTTATTCCAGGTTAGAGGATCAGAAAAACTGAATGCTGCTTTGACATGTTTGACTCTGGGGATGAATCCTTTGTAAGTCGCTTATCTGAGCTGTTCTGGGAGGTTTTTACGTCGACATTTACAGCTTTTCTGGCTCAAGAACATGCTAAAATATTGTATTTTAAAAATCAAGTTATTAAAAAGCAAAACTTCTGAAAAATCTTGTTTCTAAAAGTCTAATTTTGCTGTTATTTAAATTGAAATGTATTGACTTGTAGCTCATTAATGTGTAAAGATAAATGGATACAGAAAGTTATGGAGAACCTGCATTGAAAACAATCTAACTGTCCTGATTAATCTACTATAGGAGTGTATTCCAATAGTAGATCAGAAAGCTGTTAATACTTGGGCGTTCGTGCCAACGGTCATTCACACCAGTCATTCAATGATATTAACTGTAATGTAATGGCCTCCGAACACAAGAGGTTGCTCCTGATGTTCGCTGAAAGCGAACCAGGATTTGAGGTTCTTACATCCGCCGTAACATGACTTTATTCAAACGGCTGAAAGCTGGAGACAGATGCAGCCTCTTCCATCAGAGACGAGTTAAAAACGCTGCGGTTGGTGTCTGCTATTAATGTCATAGCTGATTGGTTGCGAGCCATTTGGTCTAATAGCAGCATGGCATGGTTTATACCCCCCTTAATTATGGCCAGATTATTGCCTGCCTCGGCTCTTCTGGAGGAAGCCCGGGTGTGGATGAGCGTTGTCAGCTCTTTCAGCCCCGAGTCTCCCTTTCGCAGCTTCATTGGTTGTTAAGTGCAACATATGGAATGCCTCTGCTCGTCCTTGCACTTCTCCCCCGCTGAATAATGAAGCTGTTCTCAGCAGCTAAAAAGACTGAGGCTGCCCATCACGGCGTGCCGGCCCCTTCATTGTTGCAGATCAAAGCCAGGCAGACCTTTCGATAGCTTTTTTTATTATTATTATATTTTATTTTATTTACAGCAAAAGTGCTTAGAAAGATGTGGCACCGATATAAAGGACAAAGCGGTGCGAACACAGTTCATCAGTCAGTTATTCCCTTCTTAATTGCTAGAATATCAGGTTTGTGCAGGAGATTTGTATGATTACGAGCACCATAAAACATCCTGGCATGCTATAAAAGTTGTTGAGCTGGTTTATTATTCAGAAAGTTCCAGAGAGACAATAAAGCTAAGATGAATTGGCTGTATTTCTTGTTCCACAAGGCATTATGTTGCAATTGTACCTGGTGCAGAGAACAAGGGAGGAAAAACAAGATGTGACTTCCCCCCACCCAACGGCTCGCCAAAAATGCTGGAGGAGGCCTTGTATGTATTCAAGGTTGACTCCTCTCCTTGGGGACCATTAGTAACAACCTTTCAGAAGTACTGATTGGAAGAGGAGGTGCTCTGCATATCAACAGGAAGAAGCCTTCCCCAGAGGTTGGTAGTCTGGTCGCGAAGGTGTGAAGTGGAGCCGACGAAGAGGAGCGGTGCAGAATGGATGTGAGCAGAAAGAGGGGGGGGGTTTGTATACATAACAGAGAAAAGGAGAGGCATTCATAGAGGAAAATGAACCTGAATGATGTTTAAGTGGCTTCAAAGCTGCACTGGTTCAACAAACTGACACCGAAATACTCAAACATACCAGAGTAGTAATTTACCTTTACCTTGATTTGCTTTTCCTTTGGGTAAGTTTGATTGTTGTGACCATGGTTGTGATTTTAATGGGTGTTTTATCGAGGTAAATAAAGGTAGTAATGAATAAAAATGTCTAAATTTGAGTGTGAAATTTAAAAATGAACAAAAAAGAAGTGAAATTACTATACATTTCTCCATTATTTTACTCAAATGGATTATTTTGATCAAACTAATTAGATCCACCAAATCATCAAGACGTGCTCTTTGCAAAGATGTTTTTTTCGCAGCTACAGAGATGAAAAGGAAGATCCAGAAACGTAACGTAATGGAGACCTCTGCGGTGCTGAGACCTGAACCGTGTCGCCGCTGAAGCATCACTTCAGCTGGAGAAAAGTGAGTCAAGCCGCACACACTGCAGAACTTGAAACGAGTTCGGAGTGTGTTGGTCCATCTATCAACACCGTCTCCCTCTCCGAGGAAACACAGGAAGGAAAACCATCACTCACACTTTTAAACAATAGTCTCTCCGTCTTTGTCATCTGCGGCCGGCGAAAATGACTTTACTTCAAATGTCTAGAGAGAAATCAGCGGAGACTCTTGGATTTTTTTTGGGGGAGGAGGGAGAACTGGGGGAACAATCTCAGGAAATGGCTGGACAGGCTGTCTTGGAGGCTTAACTTCAAGAGAGTGGGTCCCTCGGTCCCCCAGCTGTGTGAAGTTAAATTCTGAGAAGTTGAGGTAGCCGTTTCAGCCCCTCACAAAGAGAGAGCGTCAACATGTCGATGGCACCGCGTCTCACTAGAAAGCATTGATTTGAAGATGGTGTGAAGACTTCTATGTGAAAAAAGCCTTCTATAAAAGTGCCATGAGTCACTGAGGTTATCTCATTGCTTCTATCTTTGCGCATACTTGCTTTCTGTCTGAGGGAGAAAAATAATACACAGTAACTCAAATTCAGTCAACTCCTTTATACTGTATTTAAAGAATACCCCACTACTCCCACCTAGAGACTCATAAGTGGGAATGGCCGCCACAATTTCCAGTGACGTGCAAAATATATGGCAATGGTTTCCCACAAACCGCAGGGAGACGAAATTATGCATTTACCCCTGGCAAAATGAGCAAAGGGGAACCTATTATAGCCGAGACTCATCCCGTAGTAATGTTCCCAATCCAGCTTCTTCCATTATGCAAACGACATATATTCCAGAATAGCTGCTTGATTCAAAGGAAGCAAAGCAAAAAGCAGGTGCCCAAAAGACATCAAAAAGAAAAAGATGAAGCGAAAGGCATGAAGGAGAACGCTGTCAGGTAAAGAGTGATAGGTGGCCCTACTTCAGGACGCTGTGGCCCCGTTTAGAGCTGCTCTTCAGTTGAACCGTAACATTTCTGTTGCGATCCTGCCGCTCGTTTACACGACACCAGCTACTGGAGTCTTTCACAACAGCACTTTTTGAAACCAGGTCTCAGAGTGAAACTTTTGAGGAATGCACCTTCATGCACCCCCCCGCCGGAGGTGTGAAGTACTCCACAGGTACAAAAGCACTCAGCAATGGCAGCTAGCATAGTGCTGTGTCGTGCTACCTAAAGTTCAGTTTAACACAATTTCTGATAAAGAATATATGTTACATAAGCAATTTATTCACGGGACACAGAGACAGGTCACCGTTTACTGCAAGGTGGATGATAAGGCTCACGATCACATGCGCGTTCCATGACATGTTGAAGTCACAGCGCCAAGTAGTGGCCTGGCATGACAACTACAGCTGACTCAAGGTTTCTAGGCAGTGATTTTGTGTAAACATGGCTTATTACTGCTGTTATTTTGTGACCAGAAATATTTCCCAAAAAATCTTTACATTTATTTGTTCAGCAGCCCTCTTTCGGCCAGATCTCCAGCAGTGCGCAACACCAGTTCGGGTTCGTCAAGGACAAACGGCCAACAGATGTGGGGGACCTCATCTACCTCAATCCCAAACACAGCCAATGGCAAAAAGACACTTGCCAGGAAAATTGCTTGAGCCAAGAAGAAACGTTTTTATAGGAGATAACATAGCAGCTTGTTACTCTTTCTGCAGATGCTCTTCCAAAATCTTAAAACCAGTGTTGCTGTCGTCTCATGCTTTAGCTTGACCCGTCTACCAAAATGGGACAACAGCAAAACTGCCGCGTTGCATTCCAACCTAAAAGTGAATCGGGGATCTCTTCGTAAATCATTTGAGTGATTGACTCAATTCCTAGTACTGTAACGGCTCATGCATCAGACGACTCGACGGTAAACAAGAAACACACTTTAAATTAAGGGTGAACGATAGAACAGAAATAGATTGTGAAGGATCGAACGGGTTCAGGCTCTGCTAAGGCTGAGAGATGAGGGAGTGATCCCGTCTTCACGGGACGCTGGATGGATTTTCTTCAGCCTCCTTTTTTAGCTTTATGAACTAACATACAAGTTATGGCAAAATCTGCAAATCATTTTTAAAATGAAGATATCATTATAGCTGTACTCATTGACAATGCGATTAAAACATCCAAGTCAAATGATGCATCTCGGACACTTTGTTGCAGAAGCAAAAAAAAATTTAAAATACGGACTAGGGAATATTTCAACCAACAAAATGCACCAAGTCTAACATGATGCTGTGCTTTGAAATTCATAACACCATAAAGAAAAAAAAAACCTTCTGGAGGAAATTGTTGGCCCTACTAAATTCAGGATGGAGCAACACAACTCGTCTTCTGCCTTCGGCAACCTAAAGGCAAATGCTAAATAAGTAAATTTTGGACATACCAGGTCTTCTGAAGGGCCTGTTTGCAAAAACAGTCAAACAAATGTCATGAAACATTGATGCCCATAGAACAAACCGTGTTTTCTCTTTCAATCGATGCGAATTGGATGACTCCTGCAACCCATACATTTGTGTTGTCAATGCTACCAAGTTGTTTTATGAGTACAATCTGTGGTGCTTCAGTTTAAGAAACTGTCCAGCAGATTTGTAGTGCTGCTTAATATGTTAATTATGTAATATGGATTGACAAATCTTAAACTGAATACAGAAAGACAACCAAAAAAACACAGCAGATAATGCATCAACCAAGTCAAACGTCGCCAACAACGATCGGATAGATTCAACTATCGTAAGTATTGGGTCTTCGTACACAAGCGGTGATGAACTGATGTTATTTTCATTCGTTTTCAAATCCATTTAATCAATGCAGAACTAATCTTTACTATCCACTGCTTAGACTCTGTGGATGAAATCTCATTTCAGTTTAAGTCACAAATCCTTCAGACACCCACCTTTCTCGTGGGGCAAAAGGAGGGGAAATGCAACGGGGGCCCCGGCTGACAGCCCAGAATTAATTGACATGCCTCAGAGAGGTTGTTCTCTAATAACATATTGATCCAACGGGTCTGATATGCAAAGTATCTGCCAGCGAGTGTTGCTGGCGAGGCGAGAGGAATGCCCTCTGAATACCTTCTGCCGAGCCGTGTTGATTAAAGGCGGTATTAGAAGTCATGAATGCCGAGAAACGACACGTCAGGCATCCTGCATTTAGCCGTGTCGGAGCCCGTCCTCATTAGCAGGTGCTTGTTTTAACAAGCTCGGACAAATCCACATGCGGCTTTTATTTATTAATCCAGAGAATTGCCTGACGGATTCGATACTCTTAACTTGTCAGATAAGATCTGGGCTTTATTGATGGAATTGATAGATACTAAATACATGTGGCCGCCTCATTGATTTTTGTTCTTTAAATGTTCGGATGCGTCATAAACCAAATATCAATAATAGTTTAACGTCTACTTATGGTAAAATGTGTATCGTGGTCAGTCGTTTCAGACCTGCCACTGCTGGTGAAGACCTTAAAGCTGCAGTAGCTAACTTTTATTAAAACCAGTTTTAATTATTTTTTTTACATATGCTAAAACCAATTTTTATTTAAACTTTCTAAGTTAAAAATAGTAAGTTGTTTCTCCGCCATTAGCAGAGCTGCAGCAAAGTGGCAATCTTGAACAGCACGTACACTAGCATGACTAACAGCGCTAAGACCCTCCTCCTGGCTCTGATTGGTTCAGAGCGATGATTTCTGCAGAGAAGCTCAATTTTTGTCCACAGATGATCTGTCATGACATATCGACAATTATTTCAAATATATAAAAAACATATGTTTTATAAAAGTTACATACTGCAGCTTTTAATAACTGTTCAGAAAGATTAATAATAAATATTCTGCGTCTGTTTTTGTCTGTTTATTGTGATGTTGTTTGGACCAGGATGGCCCCCCTGCCTGACCCAAAGAAAAGGAAAGATGTAATACTGTAAGTGATCCATGAAAAGTCTTATTGACAGGTACATTCCTCTCTACAGCAATGACCTCTGAAAAGGTCAGACAAAGCACACTGCTGCACTGCTTTAAATGTGACCATGCCTGTTGTGCATTAAAGCCCACTTTGACAGAGGATGAAGCTGACGGCCATACTGCAGACGTCTCACCAATTCTGGCAAACGCATGCGATATTAAACATGGCTGAGACGCAAATTTGATTCAGAATTTAAAAAAAATATATTATTTTTAATAATTTAAAGAATAAAACATTCAATTCAAAAGGTGTTTCTCTAGAATATTTCTGTCAGAGTTGTTTTCAGAAACGTTTGCTGTGACGTCTCCAGGGTCAGGGATTGTTTTGACTTGCAGTCAACGGGCATTTTGTCTGAGTTTTTCTTAAATATGTTTGCCTTCCGCTAACATTGTCATAACAGATGAGAAGCTGCTGCAACATACGTTTTTTACGTCAGAGCTGCATATTTTTCCAGTCTTAAATATCCCGAATTCCCATTGTATGACGCAAGGCATGCATCACCACTGCTACTATTCAGATAATAGGAGCATTAATTATAATCAAGCAAAAACTCCCTTACATTAGTTGGCATGAGGGCAAAATTAATTAGTTATTGATTAATTTTGAAATTTTAACGCTGCTAATCAAATTTTTTTTAATCTATGCAACAGTTCGAACAACAAACAATAATAATAATAATAATAAAAGTAGCACTTAGCACCATTCTAATGATCGAATAGCTTAACAGATTAAAAACAATAAAAATACTTTTTCTTGAGCTCATACGTCTATTTAGCCAATAATTCAGCACCAAAAGGGGTTTTCACATTAAAAATGTTGCTTATTTTGTTGATATGTAGTTCTTCATTAAAATGCGATTAATTATTTACAAACCCTGAAATTAACTTCATTAACTATTATAAACAAGTCCCACCACTATTTATAATGCACTTCATTGCAAAGAAAAGCATGCTGATTGTTTTTTTGTTTTTTTTATTTTAATGTGGGGTTGTGAAGAGAATCGGAGACAAATCCTGACTGGTGAATCAAAGAGAGAGAGAAAAAATATTCCCCAGCTAAAACAAGTTAATCTTGTTCAGGGTGTCAGAAGTAAGGAAGTCTATCCCAACAGAAACCAGTAGGAGGGAGGGGAAACCTCGGGTAGGTCGGCAGTCTTTGCTTTTACTTACAGCAGGAAAATTTGTTGAAATGTTGACCTTTGAAGCCACTGTGTCCACTCAGATTTTAGCCTAAACAAAGATACTAGCAACTTTTAGACGTCTTCACAATGTTGTTGTTGGGGGGTTTTTTTCCTCAGTTTTTACTTTCCATCCACATTTTCACCTTGTTCAGACAGAAACAAGCATAATTTTGTTTTGCGAGCCCTTGGACTGCTGGTTGAAATAAAAGCATCTGGGGAAAAAAACCCTCAAATGCAAAATCTAGCCAGAAAGGAAAGTACAAATTTCTCTCTTTCCTCAGAAAAAGGCAAGATTGCCTCACTTTTCAGAGTCGCTCAGCTTCACTAAATTTAGCCGCCGTTTTGGGATGAGTGAAATTGTGAGTCATGGTAGAATAAATTCACTGTCTGGATATGAGATTTACAAAGGATGCTTCTTGCTCTCCATGTAGAAAGAACAGGTGCTATAGCCTGCTGTCTCTAAAACAGAAAAAAAAAAAAAAAAAAAAACCGTTCAAAATGCTACATTAACTCATATTTGGTGGCCAAAAACCAAAATAAGTGTTCTGCTCTCCGAGGCAGCTGTTTTCTACGCTTGGAGAACTTGAAGCATGTTGCCTGCATATGTCTGAATAGAGGGGGGAAAAGATGCTTATTCATAATTATTTTTTACTAAAGAATAGTAGCTATTTAGTAATTTTTTTTTATACATGTGGCAAGTAAAAATGAATGACTCACACCTAAAAAATCTCAGGAAGGCAAATCTAATTTTGTGTGCCTAAGACATTTGAATTTCTGTTTCCATTTTTTGCTGTGTGTTTGGTCATTATATGAATATTTCAGTTATGTAAGCGAGAACTTTTGGGGGGGTAGAGAAAATCCTTCTCTCAGAAAAATCAAATACGCCAGTGAAAGGACACAGCAGTTCAGACATGTTGCATAATACGCGCTGGACAAAAGTTACAAAAATGACGTTATCCTCCTTCAGTCGCTGAATCGTGTTGTTCGGTGTGATTTGACTGTTAATAAATCTGGTATAAAGGAAACTTCCATCCTACCTTTAGTGGCGTAAGACCTCATAATATTAAAATGTTATTGTTGTCAGCAAAGTGTAAGCCCGTCTAGCGAAGCATTATCTGGTTGCTGTTAGCTTGTGTCCTCATCTGGGGACTAAGATATTGTTTCGGGGCCCTGAATATGAGGAATTCATATTTGGAAATCAGAAAGAAAGTAGTTCTCCAGTTCTTGAATGTTGTCTTGACAGGTTTGACTGTTAAGGATAAATGAAGAAGCAACTCTGTCATTTACAGTGGCAAACATGAAGGTATACGGACCTCGGTTGCCCGTGATAAAATATAATCCGCTAATATTTCAGACCTCTCCAAGAACACTTAGAACTGTTTGTCTTTGTAGTTCAAACACCAAATGTAACTTCATTTGCATTAAAACGCAGTAAAACCATCTTGACACCATTGCAGAATCTGACAGAGTTCCTGAGCTCTACAGCCAATCAGCATCAAAGAAAATAAATTACACAAAGATCCACAACATGAACTCGCTAACTCTTAGCTGCTAATGACGTAAAGAATACATGAAAAAAAGGGTTTTGAGTTGAAGATGTCTCATTTTGTCAATGTCTAGTTTTCGAAATGCGATTAATTACCGACCCAGAAATTAACAAATATCAATCGAGCCCCACCACTAATACATACATATATATATTCAGCTCTACAAAAATTTAAGAGCCCACTGAACTGAACCTCATTGAAAACTTTGTGGTTGTTCCACCAAATATTGATTTCTGAGTTGAAACATTAGTATTGTTGTCTCTAAATGGATACAAACTTGTTTTCTTTGCATTATTTGAGGACTGAAAGCACCGCATCTTTTCTGTTATTTTGACCATTTCTCATTTTCTGTAAATAAATACAAAATTTCTGCTTGGAATTTCAGAGACATGTTGTCAAATAGTTCATAGAATAAAAGGACAATGTTCATTTTACTCAAACATAATCCTATGAAAAGTAAAATCAGAGAAACTGATCATTTTAAGTGGCCTTTTAATTTTTTTCCAGAGTTGTATATATGTAAAAAGTATTGAGTGAACCATTCATCTTTTTGTCAAGTTACCTGGATGCAATTTGACCATCATGCTCTTCCTAATTGCACTGAATTACCCATAATTCCAACTGTGTTTCTTGGTTTCTATGGCTATGTCGACAACAAAGAACAAGCAGCCAATCTGCTGTTTCTGGCTTGGATACAAAGCCCACTAATTAAAAGTCTGTCCAGTCTGTGGTCCTCCCTTTGCAGGCAGCTCTTGTTGGACCGGCGAGCTCGCAGGCTTTTCGCTTTGCATTTTGATGTCTTCATCATAGTAATAGCTGGTTAAGTCGCTCTGCATTATTGATGAACCCATACGGCAAAAACAAACCAAACAATATGCATAGAAAACAAATGCCCTCCAGTGCACAGTATTCACACGGGCCTTTGGAGTCCAATCATTTTCATTTGTGGTGTCTCGTAGTTATGTATGCAAGCATTTGCCTGTGGGTGTTTTATAGTTGGCGAATAAAAAAAACAAAACAAAAAAAGAAAGAAACGCCCAAAGCGGGGTACAGGCAGGCAATTATACACTGTGCCTGCAACTGTGTGTTTTATGGCCTATCCAAAATGGCACAATGTGTACGTAATGCCTTTATCTGTGAACCAGACATGGTTGAACACAGTTCATCGACTGCTTCTGGGATTTCCTTCACACAATAAGTGCCGAGTCCTCAGTTTCAGTCGCGTTCTTGGAGGGATTCTGGGAGATAATTATAGCTGGTGTCTCCAAAAACAACATGCCTGTCTTCGTTGAAAACAGTATGAGGTTGTTGGGAAAGCTGATCTGGTAAATAATTTACCCAGAAGAAGTTGTATAAATAAGAACTGGTGTGGAGTTGGCGCCTTTCAGAAAGTGCCACCAGATATATAAAATGTATAAATGTGATTAAAAATGCTGGCTGGGTTTTTCAGAACAAAGTTTACTGTTGCATCGATGACACAGTACCGACCGCAGTGTTAGCATTTTAGGTACAACGGTGTGCGCAGGTGCCAAAAAGTATCACTTTTGTCACTTTAGTCCACACAACATTTTTCCAAAAGTCTTGGGGATAATCAGGATGTTTCAATTTGTTTTGGGAAAATGTGAAATGAGAGTTTTGCTTTTGTTTTCTCATCGGTTTTTGAGATCTTTCACCGTAATTTATGTTCTTATATCAAGTTCTAAAAGTAATAACGTCCGAGTGTGACTAGGGAGATTGAATTAAACTGTCCAAAAAAAAAGATTAATAATAATTAACTCTTGGTTAATTGTGAGGAAACCTTATTTTAACATTTTGGCTCTTTTTCATGAGTTCCATTGTGTATTCTTCTCAGTTTATCCTGACATTATGATGCGTTTGCTCTGACAAAAAAAAAAAAGGCAAAAAGCAGAAGTAATCTCTCAGGAGGAAAATACTTTTTCACAAACGTATAAGTATCGACTGACCATCCGCAGATGGGATCTCTGACTGGCATGTTTATTGTCTTTGATCCAGGCATGCCAACAGATTTAAAGCCTCAGTGTAGGTTCCTAGTCATGCGTCATGTTGTGCTCTATCTGCCAAGTCAAATGTTATTAGCCATAAAAAAAGTGACGGCACCGCTCTCCGACGTGCATGAAGACCTCATATGTATGCGGAACAGTGGATTAGGGCTGATTGATAATTGTTTATGCCGCTGGCGATGGTAAACGTGCGTATTTCAGGAAAATTCACCAAAGCTACGACTACAAAGCGAGGGAGGAGTGCTAGCCGGTGTGCAGTGGTGGGTGGTGTGTTCAGAGACGCGTGTGACACAGACTGTTTGGTAAACACACTGTGCCGCCCCATCCCATTCTTCGCTCTGCGGGAGGATCGAGCGCGGACTGAAGTGTGAAAACACTGACATATAGAAGCGAAACACAACAGCATGACACTATTTTCCCCCCATCAGGCAATTCCCTGTTTATAACCAAATATCTTTACAATTTCAACAATGAACTGAACTGTTTATTTGGGTTTTCTTTGATCATCGTGGTTTTATTTTCTAAGTCCTCGTGACTTTTGTGGGTGAAAGTATATGTATATATATATTTTTTTCTTTTAAGCACATTTACTGTGTTTTGATATCCCTCACGGACACACTTTGTGCCAAAACACATTTATCTCTGCAACACATAACCTGCCTCCTTTTGAGCAGTATGATTTTAAGACATTTCCAAATTATCTGTACTTCTGTATAATTGTGTGCATAGATTAATGTAGGTGCTTCAGATATCTGGTCGTTGTGCCTGAGGATGAGTTGTGGAGGGCCACGTTTCTCACATTTTGGCTGGTTTGTTTAGATATTTCCAAAGAGGCAGAGTAAGAAGTTTCCTTAAATAGAATATTATTTCTTTTTCAGGCACATTGGGCCATTTTATAGCACAAGCAAGTAACTGTCTTAACTTAAGTCGTAATAAAAATGTTGTAAATATCAATTATGACTTAAAAGAAATTTGACTTTGCGATTAAACGTCTTGAAATTGGTCCTCTGTCTCTTTAAGAACCTCCTGCTCTTGCCGACACGCCGCCTTCAGGACGTCGTCACAACAAACTTTGTCTGTTAATCCCAGAAAAGTTAAGCAAAAAAAAAAAAAGAAGTTGATTTTACATGTTATGTAAAATTGACTTTTGAACTTTACATCATATTATAATTTGAGAATTCCTTGTATCTCTGGAGGCAGCCATTCAGGAGTGTGTAAACGCTTGTTGGAGTTCCAACCAACCGAGCGTCCGCCTCACAGCTCCTCCAGACTAGCGGCAGCAGCAAATGGCTGCTGCCGCTTGATTCCACCTGGTGGAACTGTGCATCTGCTGAGCTTATCATTCAAACTACTTCTCAGTTTAAGGCTCCTAAGAAAGTTTTTAAAGATAAGAAATTAAGATAGGATAATAATACTTTGTTTTAAATGGCATAATAAGAAGTTGCTGTGACGATGAGCTGAAGGCGAAGTTTAGGAAAGAGCATTAGCTTCTTAAAGAGACAAGGGCTGATTTCAAGGGGTCTATTTTTTTTTAAGTCATCTTTGATCTATACCGAATATTTTTATAACATCTGAAGGTAACAGTAACTCGATTGTGCTACAAAATGGAACAAGCCTGGAAAATACATTATACCTCCCCCCAGTCTCCCTTAAACTAGGTTTGGGTGTGCTAATATTTGCCCTTTTCTCACTAAAACAGAAGGTAATGGCTTCGAATCCCAGTCTAGTCTCTGAATGTTCTCCCCATGGGTTCTCTCTGGGTTCTCAGGCTTCTTGCCACAATCTAAAAATATGACTTTTAGGTGAATTGATCTCTCTATGGTCTGAGTGTGTGTGTGACTATTTGTCCCATGTGTCTTTACATCGCCTTGTGATAAACTGTCCGGGGTATACTTTGCCTGTCACCCAATTACGGCTGAAGACAGGCACCAGACCCTCCTACGTCCTCCCAAGGATAAGAGGGTATAGCTAATGGATGGATAACTGGATGAAATGCTTATACAATATACAAAACTAAAAAAATATACCATATTATGTCATCTGCCTTTGCAAATTTGTCCGCAGACCGATCCGAGCTTGCAACATCAAAGCGATCATAAATTTCTCCTCCTTCAACAGCATGGTTTCAAAGCCAGCCTCAAAGGTCACAAGTTGACTCCAAACATCTTGGCCCCAGTGGGCCTTAGTCATGGCTAAGAACTGCAGCAGGCCTGCAGGAAACAGAACACTGAACCCGCTGATCAATGGCTTTTCAGCCAGCCTCCTCCCAGCACAGAAACCGCATGTGGCCGTCCCGCTGCCTGCCTCTGATCCATATCTCTCTCTCTGTGTTTCTGTATTTACAGCAAATGAAACATTCAGACAGAGAGACGGCCGACATCGATTGGCTTGTGGGTACACTATTTTGAGTGACATTTCATAAATGGAGCCGCCTTGTGAAATAATAATGAGCCGATGGCGATTAGCATTCAACTTTAATACGACAGGATTGATTAGATATTCAAATTTCACTTGGCCAAGGTTAAATATTGAAGTCAAGTCTATGAAAAGCGAACCAACACAGGCTATTAGAGTGTTTGTCTTTTTGTGCTCTTTATTAGTTGATGGAGAGTAAAGTGTGAGGAACAAAGTATTCTCAGAATTGCTGTGTCTAATAGCAGACAATAAAAGCTAAATAAATTNGTCCAAGTCGGCCTACAGCAGGTTTTCTGACAACATGAGGTTTTGCCCTGAAAGTAACTTTAAGCTAAAGCGAGACATGTGGAGGAAGTTAAAATAAGATAATGATGTGAAATCACCGACAACGTCTGAATGTATCATGCTTGACTAAGATACTGACAAAAGAACAGCTGATAGTCGTGGATTTAAAAACTACTTGCACGTAAAAAGCAAAACAACAGAAAACGATACATTTTCTTATTGTCAAAACATTATGCTTTTGATTATATGCAAAAGACACCAACCGTGTACTGGTGGCTCACTACACTTTCTACAAGCTTCGGTTATTATTAATCAAAGACAATCCTACACAGGTGGGGTTTTTAGCCTCAGTGTTTCAGCAGTTTTATAATTTTCTGGAAGTTTATTCCAGGTTAGAGGATCAGAAAAACTGAATGCTGCTTTGACATGTTTGACTCTGGGGATGAATCCTTTGTAAGTCGCTTATCTGAGCTGTTCTGGGAGGTTTTTATGTCGACATTTACAGCTTTTCTGGCTCAAGAACATGCTAAAATATTGTATTTTAAAAATCAAGTTATTAAAAAGCAAAACTTCTGAAAAATCTTGTTTCTAAAAGTCTAATTTTGCTGTTATTTAAATTGAAATGTATTGACTTGTAGCTCATTAATGTGTAAAGATAAATGGATACAGAAAGTTATGGAGAACCTGCATTGAAAACAATCTAACTGTCCTGATTAATCTACTATAGGAGTGTATTCCAATAGTAGATCAGAAAGCTGTTAATACTTGGGCGTTCGTGCCAACGGTCATTCACACCAGTCATTCAATGATATTAACTGTAACGTAATGGCCTCCGAACACAAGAGGTTGCTCCTGATGTTCGCTGAAAGCGAACCAGGATTTGAGGTTCTTACATCCGCCGTAACATGACTTTATTCAAACGGCTGAAAGCTGGAGACAGATGCAGCCTCTTCCATCAGAGACGAGTTAAAAACGCTGCGGTTGGTGTCTGCTATTAATGTCATAGCTGATTGGTTGCGAGCCATTTGGTCTAATAGCAGCATGGCATGGTTTATACCCCCCTTAATTATGGCCAGATTATTGCCTGCCTCGGCTCTTCTGGAGGAAGCCCGGGTGTGGATGAGCGTTGTCAGCTCTTTCAGCCCCGAGTCTCCCTTTCGCAGCTTCATTGGTTGTTAAGTGCAACATATGGAATGCCTCTGCTCGTCCTTGCACTTCTCCCCCGCTGAATAATGAAGCTGTTCTCAGCAGCTAAAAAGACTGAGGCTGCCCATCACGGCGTGCCGGCCCCTTCATTGTTGCAGATCAAAGCCAGGCAGACCTTTCGATAGCTTTTTTTATTATTATTATATTTTATTTTATTTACAGCAAAAGTGCTTAGAAAGATGTGGCACCGATATAAAGGACAAAGCGGTGCGAACACAGTTCATCAGTCAGTTATTCCCTTCTTAATTGCTAGAATATCAGGTTTGTGCAGGAGATTTGTATGATTACGAGCACCATAAAACATCCTGGCATGCTATAAAAGTTGTTGAGCTGGTTTATTATTCAGAAAGTTCCAGAGAGACAATAAAGCTAAGATGAATTGGCTGTATTTCTTGTTCCACAAGGCATTATGTTGCAATTGTACCTGGTGCAGAGAACAAGGGAGGAAAAACAAGATGTGACTTCCCCCCACCCAACGGCTCGCCAAAAATGCTGGAGGAGGCCTTGTATGTATTCAAGGTTGACTCCTCTCCTTGGGGACCATTAGTAACAACCTTTCAGAAGTACTGATTGGAAGAGGAGGTGCTCTGCATATCAACAGGAAGAAGCCTTCCCCAGAGGTTGGTAGTCTGGTCGCGAAGGTGTGAAGTGGAGCCGACGAAGAGGAGCGGTGCAGAATGGATGTGAGCAGAAAGAGGGGGGGGGTTTGTATACATAACAGAGAAAAGGAGAGGCATTCATAGAGGAAAATGAACCTGAATGATGTTTAAGTGGCTTCAAAGCTGCACTGGTTCAACAAACTGACACCGAAATACTCAAACATACCAGAGTAGTAATTTACCTTTACCTTGATTTGCTTTTCCTTTGGGTAAGTTTGATTGTTGTGACCATGGTTGTGATTTTAATGGGTGTTTTATCGAGGTAAATAAAGGTAGTAATGAATAAAAATGTCTAAATTTGAGTGTGAAATTTAAAAATGAACAAAAAAGAAGTGAAATTACTATACATTTCTCCATTATTTTACTCAAATGGATTATTTTGATCAAACTAATTAGATCCACCAAATCATCAAGACGTGCTCTTTGCAAAGATGTTTTTTTCGCAGCTACAGAGATGAAAAGGAAGATCCAGAAACGTAACGTAATGGAGACCTCTGCGGTGCTGAGACCTGAACCGTGTCGCCGCTGAAGCATCACTTCAGCTGGAGAAAAGTGAGTCAAGCCGCACACACTGCAGAACTTGAAACGAGTTCGGAGTGTGTTGGTCCATCTATCAACACCGTCTCCCTCTCCGAGGAAACACAGGAAGGAAAACCATCACTCACACTTTTAAACAATAGTCTCTCCGTCTTTGTCATCTGCGGCCGGCGAAAATGACTTTACTTCAAATGTCTAGAGAGAAATCAGCGGAGACTCTTGGATTTTTTTTGGGGGAGGAGGGAGAACTGGGGGAACAATCTCAGGAAATGGCTGGACAGGCTGTCTTGGAGGCTTAACTTCAAGAGAGTGGGTCCCTCGGTCCCCCAGCTGTGTGAAGTTAAATTCTGAGAAGTTGAGGTAGCCGTTTCAGCCCCTCACAAAGAGAGAGCGTCAACATGTCGATGGCACCGCGTCTCACTAGAAAGCATTGATTTGAAGATGGTGTGAAGACTTCTATGTGAAAAAAGCCTTCTATAAAAGTGCCATGAGTCACTGAGGTTATCTCATTGCTTCTATCTTTGCGCATACTTGCTTTCTGTCTGAGGGAGAAAAATAATACACAGTAACTCAAATTCAGTCAACTCCTTTATACTGTATTTAAAGAATACCCCACTACTCCCACCTAGAGACTCATAAGTGGGAATGGCCGCCACAATTTCCAGTGACGTGCAAAATATATGGCAATGGTTTCCCACAAACCGCAGGGAGACGAAATTATGCATTTACCCCTGGCAAAATGAGCAAAGGGGAACCTATTATAGCCGAGACTCATCCCGTAGTAATGTTCCCAATCCAGCTTCTTCCATTATGCAAACGACATATATTCCAGAATAGCTGCTTGATTCAAAGGAAGCAAAGCAAAAAGCAGGTGCCCAAAAGACATCAAAAAGAAAAAGATGAAGCGAAAGGCATGAAGGAGAACGCTGTCAGGTAAAGAGTGATAGGTGGCCCTACTTCAGGACGCTGTGGCCCCGTTTAGAGCTGCTCTTCAGTTGAACCGTAACATTTCTGTTGCGATCCTGCCGCTCGTTTACACGACACCAGCTACCGGAGTCTTTCACAACAGCACTTTTTGAAACCAGGTCTCAGAGTGAAACTTTTGAGGAATGCACCTTCATGCACCCCCCCGCCGGAGGTGTGAAGTACTCCACAGGTACAAAAGCACTCAGCAATGGCAGCTAGCATAGTGCTGTGTCGTGCTACCTAAAGTTCAGTTTAACACAATTTCTGATAAAGAATATATGTTACATAAGCAATTTATTCACGGGACACAGAGACAGGTCACCGTTTACTGCAAGGTGGATGATAAGGCTCACGATCACATGCGCGTTCCATGACATGTTGAAGTCACAGCGCCAAGTAGTGGCCTGGCATGACAACTACAGCTGACTCAAGGTTTCTAGGCAGTGATTTTGTGTAAACATGGCTTATTACTGCTGTTATTTTGTGACCAGAAATATTTCCCAAAAAATCTTTACATTTATTTGTTCAGCAGCCCTCTTTCGGCCAGATCTCCAGCAGTGCGCAACACCAGTTCGGGTTCGTCAAGGACAAACGGCCAACAGATGTGGGGGACCTCATCTACCTCAATCCCAAACACAGCCAATGGCAAAAAGACACTTGCCAGGAAAATTGCTTGAGCCAAGAAGAAACGTTTTTATAGGAGATAACATAGCAGCTTGTTACTCTTTCTGCAGATGCTCTTCCAAAATCTTAAAACCAGTGTTGCTGTCGTCTCATGCTTTAGCTTGACCCGTCTACCAAAATGGGACAACAGCAAAACTGCCGCGTTGCATTCCAACCTAAAAGTGAATCGGGGATCTCTTCGTAAATCATTTGAGTGATTGACTCAATTCCTAGTACTGTAACGGCTCATGCATCAGACGACTCGACGGTAAACAAGAAACACACTTTAAATTAAGGGTGAACGATAGAACAGAAATAGATTGTGAAGGATCGAACGGGTTCAGGCTCTGCTAAGGCTGAGAGATGAGGGAGTGATCCCGTCTTCACGGGACGCTGGATGGATTTTCTTCAGCCTCCTTTTTTAGCTTTATGAACTAACATACAAGTTATGGCAAAATCTGCAAATCATTTTTAAAATGAAGATATCATTATAGCTGTACTCATTGACAATGCGATTAAAACATCCAAGTCAAATGATGCATCTCGGACACTTTGTTGCAGAAGCAAAAAAAAATTTAAAATACGGACTAGGGAATATTTCAACCAACAAAATGCACCAAGTCTAACATGATGCTGTGCTTTGAAATTCATAACACCATAAAGAAAAAAAAAACCTTCTGGAGGAAATTGTTGGCCCTACTAAATTCAGGATGGAGCAACACAACTCGTCTTCTGCCTTCGGCAACCTAAAGGCAAATGCTAAATAAGTAAATTTTGGACATACCAGGTCTTCTGAAGGGCCTGTTTGCAAAAACAGTCAAACAAATGTCATGAAACATTGATGCCCATAGAACAAACCGTGTTTTCTCTTTCAATCGATGCGAATTGGATGACTCCTGCAACCCATACATTTGTGTTGTCAATGCTACCAAGTTGTTTTATGAGTACAATCTGTGGTGCTTCAGTTTAAGAAACTGTCCAGCAGATTTGTAGTGCTGCTTAATATGTTAATTATGTAATATGGATTGACAAATCTTAAACTGAATACAGAAAGACAACCAAAAAAACACAGCAGATAATGCATCAACCAAGTCAAACGTCGCCAACAACGATCGGATAGATTCAACTATCGTAAGTATTGGGTCTTCGTACACAAGCGGTGATGAACTGATGTTATTTTCATTCGTTTTCAAATCCATTTAATCAATGCAGAACTAATCTTTACTATCCACTGCTTAGACTCTGTGGATGAAATCTCATTTCAGTTTAAGTCACAAATCCTTCAGACACCCACCTTTCTCGTGGGGCAAAAGGAGGGGAAATGCAACGGGGGCCCCGGCTGACAGCCCAGAATTAATTGACATGCCTCAGAGAGGTTGTTCTCTAATAACATATTGATCCAACGGGTCTGATATGCAAAGTATCTGCCAGCGAGTGTTGCTGGCGAGGCGAGAGGAATGCCCTCTGAATACCTTCTGCCGAGCCGTGTTGATTAAAGGCGGTATTAGAAGTCATGAATGCCGAGAAACGACACGTCAGGCATCCTGCATTTAGCCGTGTCGGAGCCCGTCCTCATTAGCAGGTGCTTGTTTTAACAAGCTCGGACAAATCCACATGCGGCTTTTATTTATTAATCCAGAGAATTGCCTGACGGATTCGATACTCTTAACTTGTCAGATAAGATCTGGGCTTTATTGATGGAATTGATAGATACTAAATACATGTGGCCGCCTCATTGATTTTTGTTCTTTAAATGTTCGGATGCGTCATAAACCAAATATCAATAATAGTTTAACGTCTACTTATGGTAAAATGTGTATCGTGGTCAGTCGTTTCAGACCTGCCACTGCTGGTGAAGACCTTAAAGCTGCAGTAGCTAACTTTTATTAAAACCAGTTTTAATTATTTTTTTTACATATGCTAAAACCAATTTTTATTTAAACTTTCTAAGTTAAAAATAGTAAGTTGTTTCTCCGCCATTAGCAGAGCTGCAGCAAAGTGGCAATCTTGAACAGCACGTACACTAGCATGACTAACAGCGCTAAGACCCTCCTCCTGGCTCTGATTGGTTCAGAGCGATGATTTCTGCAGAGAAGCTCAATTTTTGTCCACAGATGATCTGTCATGACATATCGACAATTATTTCAAATATATAAAAAACATATGTTTTATAAAAGTTACATACTGCAGCTTTTAATAACTGTTCAGAAAGATTAATAATAAATATTCTGCGTCTGTTTTTGTCTGTTTATTGTGATGTTGTTTGGACCAGGATGGCCCCCCTGCCTGACCCAAAGAAAAGGAAAGATGTAATACTGTAAGTGATCCATGAAAAGTCTTATTGACAGGTACATTCCTCTCTACAGCAATGACCTCTGAAAAGGTCAGACAAAGCACACTGCTGCACTGCTTTAAATGTGACCATGCCTGTTGTGCATTAAAGCCCACTTTGACAGAGGATGAAGCTGACGGCCATACTGCAGACGTCTCACCAATTCTGGCAAACGCATGCGATATTAAACATGGCTGAGACGCAAATTTGATTCAGAATTTAAAAAAAATATATTATTTTTAATAATTTAAAGAATAAAACATTCAATTCAAAAGGTGTTTCTCTAGAATATTTCTGTCAGAGTTGTTTTCAGAAACGTTTGCTGTGACGTCTCCAGGGTCAGGGATTGTTTTGACTTGCAGTCAACGGGCATTTTGTCTGAGTTTTTCTTAAATATGTTTGCCTTCCGCTAACATTGTCATAACAGATGAGAAGCTGCTGCAACATACGTTTTTTACGTCAGAGCTGCATATTTTTCCAGTCTTAAATATCCCGAATTCCCATTGTATGACGCAAGGCATGCATCACCACTGCTACTATTCAGATAATAGGAGCATTAATTATAATCAAGCAAAAACTCCCTTACATTAGTTGGCATGAGGGCAAAATTAATTAGTTATTGATTAATTTTGAAATTTTAACGCTGCTAATCAAATTTTTTTTAATCTATGCAACAGTTCGAACAACAAACAATAATAATAATAATAATAAAAGTAGCACTTAGCACCATTCTAATGATCGAATAGCTTAACAGATTAAAAACAATAAAAATACTTTTTCTTGAGCTCATACGTCTATTTAGCCAATAATTCAGCACCAAAAGGGGTTTTCACATTAAAAATGTTGCTTATTTTGTTGATATGTAGTTCTTCATTAAAATGCGATTAATTATTTACAAACCCTGAAATTAACTTCATTAACTATTATAAACAAGTCCCACCACTATTTATAATGCACTTCATTGCAAAGAAAAGCATGCTGATTGTTTTTTTGTTTTTTTTATTTTAATGTGGGGTTGTGAAGAGAATCGGAGACAAATCCTGACTGGTGAATCAAAGAGAGAGAGAAAAAATATTCCCCAGCTAAAACAAGTTAATCTTGTTCAGGGTGTCAGAAGTAAGGAAGTCTATCCCAACAGAAACCAGTAGGAGGGAGGGGAAACCTCGGGTAGGTCGGCAGTCTTTGCTTTTACTTACAGCAGGAAAATTTGTTGAAATGTTGACCTTTGAAGCCACTGTGTCCACTCAGATTTTAGCCTAAACAAAGATACTAGCAACTTTTAGACGTCTTCACAATGTTGTTGTTGGGGGGTTTTTTTCCTCAGTTTTTACTTTCCATCCACATTTTCACCTTGTTCAGACAGAAACAAGCATAATTTTGTTTTGCGAGCCCTTGGACTGCTGGTTGAAATAAAAGCATCTGGGGAAAAAAACCCTCAAATGCAAAATCTAGCCAGAAAGGAAAGTACAAATTTCTCTCTTTCCTCAGAAAAAGGCAAGATTGCCTCACTTTTCAGAGTCGCTCAGCTTCACTAAATTTAGCCGCCGTTTTGGGATGAGTGAAATTGTGAGTCATGGTAGAATAAATTCACTGTCTGGATATGAGATTTACAAAGGATGCTTCTTGCTCTCCATGTAGAAAGAACAGGTGCTATAGCCTGCTGTCTCTAAAACAGAAAAAAAAAAAAAAAAAAAAACCGTTCAAAATGCTACATTAACTCATATTTGGTGGCCAAAAACCAAAATAAGTGTTCTGCTCTCCGAGGCAGCTGTTTTCTACGCTTGGAGAACTTGAAGCATGTTGCCTGCATATGTCTGAATAGAGGGGGGAAAAGATGCTTATTCATAATTATTTTTTACTAAAGAATAGTAGCTATTTAGTAATTTTTTTTTATACATGTGGCAAGTAAAAATGAATGACTCACACCTAAAAAATCTCAGGAAGGCAAATCTAATTTTGTGTGCCTAAGACATTTGAATTTCTGTTTCCATTTTTTGCTGTGTGTTTGGTCATTATATGAATATTTCAGTTATGTAAGCGAGAACTTTTGGGGGGGTAGAGAAAATCCTTCTCTCAGAAAAATCAAATACGCCAGTGAAAGGACACAGCAGTTCAGACATGTTGCATAATACGCGCTGGACAAAAGTTACAAAAATGACGTTATCCTCCTTCAGTCGCTGAATCGTGTTGTTCGGTGTGATTTGACTGTTAATAAATCTGGTATAAAGGAAACTTCCATCCTACCTTTAGTGGCGTAAGACCTCATAATATTAAAATGTTATTGTTGTCAGCAAAGTGTAAGCCCGTCTAGCGAAGCATTATCTGGTTGCTGTTAGCTTGTGTCCTCATCTGGGGACTAAGATATTGTTTCGGGGCCCTGAATATGAGGAATTCATATTTGGAAATCAGAAAGAAAGTAGTTCTCCAGTTCTTGAATGTTGTCTTGACAGGTTTGACTGTTAAGGATAAATGAAGAAGCAACTCTGTCATTTACAGTGGCAAACATGAAGGTATACGGACCTCGGTTGCCCGTGATAAAATATAATCCGCTAATATTTCAGACCTCTCCAAGAACACTTAGAACTGTTTGTCTTTGTAGTTCAAACACCAAATGTAACTTCATTTGCATTAAAACGCAGTAAAACCATCTTGACACCATTGCAGAATCTGACAGAGTTCCTGAGCTCTACAGCCAATCAGCATCAAAGAAAATAAATTACACAAAGATCCACAACATGAACTCGCTAACTCTTAGCTGCTAATGACGTAAAGAATACATGAAAAAAAGGGTTTTGAGTTGAAGATGTCTCATTTTGTCAATGTCTAGTTTTCGAAATGCGATTAATTACCGACCCAGAAATTAACAAATATCAATCGAGCCCCACCACTAATACATACATATATATATTCAGCTCTACAAAAATTTAAGAGCCCACTGAACTGAACCTCATTGAAAACTTTGTGGTTGTTCCACCAAATATTGATTTCTGAGTTGAAACATTAGTATTGTTGTCTCTAAATGGATACAAACTTGTTTTCTTTGCATTATTTGAGGACTGAAAGCACCGCATCTTTTCTGTTATTTTGACCATTTCTCATTTTCTGTAAATAAATACAAAATTTCTGCTTGGAATTTCAGAGACATGTTGTCAAATAGTTCATAGAATAAAAGGACAATGTTCATTTTACTCAAACATAATCCTATGAAAAGTAAAATCAGAGAAACTGATCATTTTAAGTGGCCTTTTAATTTTTTTCCAGAGTTGTATATATGTAAAAAGTATTGAGTGAACCATTCATCTTTTTGTCAAGTTACCTGGATGCAATTTGACCATCATGCTCTTCCTAATTGCACTGAATTACCCATAATTCCAACTGTGTTTCTTGGTTTCTATGGCTATGTCGACAACAAAGAACAAGCAGCCAATCTGCTGTTTCTGGCTTGGATACAAAGCCCACTAATTAAAAGTCTGTCCAGTCTGTGGTCCTCCCTTTGCAGGCAGCTCTTGTTGGACCGGCGAGCTCGCAGGCTTTTCGCTTTGCATTTTGATGTCTTCATCATAGTAATAGCTGGTTAAGTCGCTCTGCATTATTGATGAACCCATACGGCAAAAACAAACCAAACAATATGCATAGAAAACAAATGCCCTCCAGTGCACAGTATTCACACGGGCCTTTGGAGTCCAATCATTTTCATTTGTGGTGTCTCGTAGTTATGTATGCAAGCATTTGCCTGTGGGTGTTTTATAGTTGGCGAATAAAAAAAACAAAACAAAAAAAGAAAGAAACGCCCAAAGCGGGGTACAGGCAGGCAATTATACACTGTGCCTGCAACTGTGTGTTTTATGGCCTATCCAAAATGGCACAATGTGTACGTAATGCCTTTATCTGTGAACCAGACATGGTTGAACACAGTTCATCGACTGCTTCTGGGATTTCCTTCACACAATAAGTGCCGAGTCCTCAGTTTCAGTCGCGTTCTTGGAGGGATTCTGGGAGATAATTATAGCTGGTGTCTCCAAAAACAACATGCCTGTCTTCGTTGAAAACAGTATGAGGTTGTTGGGAAAGCTGATCTGGTAAATAATTTACCCAGAAGAAGTTGTATAAATAAGAACTGGTGTGGAGTTGGCGCCTTTCAGAAAGTGCCACCAGATATATAAAATGTATAAATGTGATTAAAAATGCTGGCTGGGTTTTTCAGAACAAAGTTTACTGTTGCATCGATGACACAGTACCGACCGCAGTGTTAGCATTTTAGGTACAACGGTGTGCGCAGGTGCCAAAAAGTATCACTTTTGTCACTTTAGTCCACACAACATTTTTCCAAAAGTCTTGGGGATAATCAGGATGTTTCAATTTGTTTTGGGAAAATGTGAAATGAGAGTTTTGCTTTTGTTTTCTCATCGGTTTTTGAGATCTTTCACCGTAATTTATGTTCTTATATCAAGTTCTAAAAGTAATAACGTCCGAGTGTGACTAGGGAGATTGAATTAAACTGTCCAAAAAAAAAGATTAATAATAATTAACTCTTGGTTAATTGTGAGGAAACCTTATTTTAACATTTTGGCTCTTTTTCATGAGTTCCATTGTGTATTCTTCTCAGTTTATCCTGACATTATGATGCGTTTGCTCTGACAAAAAAAAAAAAGGCAAAAAGCAGAAGTAATCTCTCAGGAGGAAAATACTTTTTCACAAACGTATAAGTATCGACTGACCATCCGCAGATGGGATCTCTGACTGGCATGTTTATTGTCTTTGATCCAGGCATGCCAACAGATTTAAAGCCTCAGTGTAGGTTCCTAGTCATGCGTCATGTTGTGCTCTGTCTGCCAAGTCAAATGTTATTAGCCATAAAAAAAAGTGACAGCACCGCTCTCCGACGTGCATGAAGACCTCATATGTATGCGGAACAGTGGATTAGGGCTGATTGATAATTGTTTATGCCGCTGGCGATGGTAAACGTGCGTATTTCAGGAAAATTCACCAAAGCTACGACTACAAAGCGAGGGAGGAGTGCTAGCCGGTGTGCAGTGGTGGGTGGTGTGTTCAGAGACGCGTGTGACACAGACTGTTTGGTAAACACACTGTGCCGCCCCATCCCATTCTTCGCTCTGCGGGAGGATCGAGCGCGGACTGAAGTGTGAAAACACTGACATATAGAAGCGAAACACAACAGCATGACACTATTTTCCCCCCATCAGGCAATTCCCTGTTTATAACCAAATATCTTTACAATTTCAACAATGAACTGAACTGTTTATTTGGGTTTTCTTTGATCATCGTGGTTTTATTTTCTAAGTCCTCGTGACTTTTGTGGGTGAAAGTATATGTATATATATATTTTTTTCTTTTAAGCACATTTACTGTGTTTTGATATCCCTCACGGACACACTTTGTGCCAAAACACATTTATCTCTGCAACACATAACCTGCCTCCTTTTGAGCAGTATGATTTTAAGACATTTCCAAATTATCTGTACTTCTGTATAATTGTGTGCATAGATTAATGTAGGTGCTTCAGATATCTGGTCGTTGTGCCTGAGGATGAGTTGTGGAGGGCCACGTTTCTCACATTTTGGCTGGTTTGTTTAGATATTTCCAAAGAGGCAGAGTAAGAAGTTTCCTTAAATAGAATATTATTTCTTTTTCAGGCACATTGGGCCATTTTATAGCACAAGCAAGTAACTGTCTTAAGTCGTAATAAAAATGTTGTAAATATCAATTATGACTTAAAAGAAATTTGACTTTGCGATTAAACGTCTTGAAATTGGTCCTCTGTCTCTTTAAGAACCTCCTGCTCTTGCCGACACGCCGCCTTCAGGACGTCGTCACAACAAACTTTGTCTGTTAATCCCAGAAAAGTTAAGCAAAAAAAAAAAAAGAAGTTGATTTTACATGTTATGTAAAATTGACTTTTGAACTTTACATCATATTATAATTTGAGAATTCCTTGTATCTCTGGAGGCAGCCATTCAGGAGTGTGTAAACGCTTGTTGGAGTTCCAACCAACCGAGCGTCCGCCTCACAGCTCCTCCAGACTAGCGGCAGCAGCAAATGGCTGCTGCCGCTTGATTCCACCTGGTGGAACTGTGCATCTGCTGAGCTTATCATTCAAACTACTTCTCAGTTTAAGGCTCCTAAGAAAGTTTTTAAAGATAAGAAATTAAGATAGGATAATAATACTTTGTTTTAAATGGCATAATAAGAAGTTGCTGTGACGATGAGCTGAAGGCGAAGTTTAGGAAAGAGCATTAGCTTCTTAAAGAGACAAGGGCTGATTTCAAGGGGTCTATTTTTTTTTAAGTCATCTTTGATCTATACCGAATATTTTTATAACATCTGAAGGTAACAGTAACTCGATTGTGCTACAAAATGGAACAAGCCTGGAAAATACATTATACCTCCTCCCAGTCTCCCTTAAACTAGCTTTAGGTGTGCTAATATTTGCCCTTTTCTCACTAAAACAGAAGGTAATGGCTTCGAATCCCAGTCTAGACTCTGAATGTTCTCCCCATGGGTTCTCTCTGTGTTCTCAGGCTTCTTGCCACAATCTAAAAATATGACTTTTAGGTGAATTGATCTCTCTATGGTCTGAGTGTGTGTGTGACTATTTATTTGTCCTATGTGTCTTTACATCGCCTTGTGATAAACTGTCCGGGGTATACTTTGCCTGTCACCCAATTACGGCTGAAGACAGGCACCAGACCCTCCTACGTCCTCCCAAGGATAAGAGGGTATAGCTAATGGATGGATAACTGGATGAAATGCTTATACAATATACAAAACTAAAAAAAATATGCCATGTTATGTCATCTGCCTTGGCAAATTTGTCCGCAGACCGATCCGAGCTTGCAACATCAAAGCGATCATAAATTTCTCCTCCTTCAACAGCATGGTTTCAAAGCCAGCCTCAAAGGTCACAAGTTGACTCCAAACATCTTGGCCCCAGTGGGCCTTAGTCATGGCTAAGAACTGCAGCAGGCCTGCAGGAAACAGAACACTGAACCCGCTGATCAATGGCTTTTCAGCCAGCCTCCTCCCAGCACAGAAACCGCATGTGGCCGTCCCGCTGCCTGCCTCTGATCCATATCTCTCTCTCTGTGTTTCTGTATTTACAGCAAATGAAACATTCAGACAGAGAGACGGCCGACATCGATTGGCTTGTGGGTACACTATTTTGAGTGACATTTCATAAATGGAGCCGCCTTGTGAAATAATAATGAGCCGATGGCGATTAGCATTCAACTTTAATACGACAGGATTGATTAGATATTCAAATTTCACTTGGCCAAGGTTAAATATTGAAGTCAAGTCTATGAAAAGCGAACCAACACACAGGCTATTAGTTTGTCTTTTTGTGCTCTTTATTAGTTGATGGAGAGTAAAGTGTGAGGAACAAAGTATTCTCTGAGAATTGCTGTGTCTAATAGCAGACAATAAAAGCTAAATAAATTGCATGTACATAGGGGAATACCTATACATGGATACATTAGAAGGATAAAAAAACAAAAAAAACAGTGCATATAAGTCATATTGTGCGTTTGTTCATGACATACGGTTTATACTATGTGGGAAAAAAAGCAAGGACACACTTTAGATGGTGCATACTTAGTATTCCGGCCATGCGCTCAGAGAAAAAGATTGCACCTGAACAAGCTGTTAGGTGATGTCTGTGTCACTTGGATGACCAGTATCTGTGGCCAAGCATTTCCTTGAGGTATGGAATTGGTTGTCTCAGGAAAATCTGATTAGTCACCACTGACAATGCAGAGACAAGGAAATTACTTTCAAGTGCATATCATTAAAGAAAAATCAATATGACAAATGCAGGGAGGGCCCGGGCTATTTATTGCAGCTGAACTAAGGGCAAAGCAGCCTCCGTTTGAATTTACCCCTTGTTATTTTTATTTTATTTTTATTTTTTTCTCCGTTCGTTCTCCAGACAAAGACGAACCGGATGGTTCAGGGGAGGGCTCGGATTGCGCGCTGCCATTTCCGCCGCTCTGCAAAAGAGGGCAAAAAACAACAAAAATTATTCCAACCCGTGGCCTAATTATCTCATAATTAATTGGCTTGAGATAAAATGCACATGGTATCTCAAGGTGAGGCACCCGGACACTTTGTCTCCTTAATGCTCTCATTAGCTGTGGGGATTTCAATGCTGCGCTCACACCTCAACGTTGCATCAAAGAGTAGCAAGATGCAAAGCAGAGCACTCACCTTTGATTTCGTTGTACTTAAATCTTGAGGGGCCATGAATGGAAAATAATAATAAAAAGACTTTTGAAACTCGTCTACACTCCACAAGCAGAAATATCTTTTTAAAACATGCAAATGTTTTTCACAGTTTTATCCATCCATTGTCTTCATGGAGGTCCAGGTGGAAAATTTAGACATCCTTCTCCCCAGGTACTCTTCCTACATCGAGGAATCCTCAGTAGATTCAGGAGACGTAGTTCCTCCAAGGAGTTCTGGGTGGGCCCCTTGTGAGATGCAAGAACGTCTAAAGTGAGGTACCAAGAAGGCATCGCGATCAAGATGAATAAACTCCCCCTGCGGATTCTTTGAGACTAGAGGTCTCCAACCCTGGT
The DNA here is from genome assembly GCF_000485575.1 of Poecilia formosa. Taxonomy (NCBI): domain Eukaryota; kingdom Metazoa; phylum Chordata; class Actinopteri; order Cyprinodontiformes; family Poeciliidae; genus Poecilia; species Poecilia formosa. The sequence goes on from NW_006800132.1 coordinate 943,928, forward strand.
CGTCAAGATCTACTGTCCTGCAGGTTTTAAATTAATCAAAAACCCAAAAGAGGTGAATCAAATGATTGAATTCAGCATAGCATCAAGTTTGGCAAAGGCCTAGTAACAAGCCAATGATTTGATTCAGCTGTGTTGGAACTGGATGGTATGTAAAACCTACAGTAGAGACCACCGCTTTATACTTTGTGCCCCATTACAAACCAGCAAAGCATTTGAAAAACTGAAAACAAGCTTTTAATCTTTCTTCTCAAGTTGCTCCATGATTAGGGCCTAACTTGTGAATAAGGCACCAAGATACTTGAACTTTTTTACTCGGGGCAAAGGCTGACCACCAACCAGGAGGAAGCAATTCAACCTTGACCTCAAACCCCTAGAGGAGGTTACAGCCTAAAACCTCCAGCAGTACCACATCATTTGCAAAAACCAAGGATGAGATTTGGAGGCTGGCAAAACAAAGCCTCTCAACTCCGCAATTATACCTTGAGGTCCAGTCTTTGAACACCTCAAATAGGACTAGTGGCTCTGTTGAAGTCCAAACCACACTGGGATGAAACTCAACTTTATGCCAAGAATATGATAAGAGATGTTGGATGATAAGAGATGTTGGTTTGGTTATACAAGGGACACCCCGTGATTCTGCAGCCTTCACATCATCAAACATCCCCATGAGCCCCTCGATAATTCTGGTTGAATATCTGATACACCTGTCCTACCTGTGCCTTTCTACCTGCTAGGTGATTGCTCATTTGCTAAATCCGTTACATAATGCTGTAATCATAGTACAACTGATTGACTGGCTTTAAAAAAAAAGAGACGTGAGGGGAGTTACTGAAGTTTAGGCTTGACATGAGCAGCAGGCGAGATGTTAGTATACACTTTCATCTATTGACCAAAAGCTAGAGTCTAGGTTCAGCTATTCTGTTATTTGAGAATAATAGAAAGAAGGTGGTGAATGGGGTTTGCGTCATCTTTTTTTCTGTCTTCCATGGATTTGCATTGGCCATGTTCGTTCAGCTAAAGAGCATCAAGGTTTATTTGGGATAATACAAACACTCTGTTGGCTCAAGTCAGCAAAATCTTTCCAAATGCTTGATAAATTGGCGACTCCAGGTTGATGCAGTGTTCGCGCAAAAGATTTGGCATTCAGCAGAAAGAGCTGCTGCTATTAACGTCATTTCAATCTTTTTCTTGAGTCTACTTCTACAAATGGTTTCGTATAGGGGAGGAAAGCTTGCCCAGAGTTACTAATTCCCATTGAAAAAGTAAGAATACAGCTTAGTCTTTATGTTTCTGGAAATGACATTAATCTATGCCAACAGATTTAGAAAGTACTGCATTTAAGCTCTAAAACTAGAATATAGAATGTAAATTTTATGAATTTCTGCACTAATGGACAAACCAAGACACAACAGAACATTGAGTAAAATATCCAATGATGCTGATCAAGTGAATACAGTTTTTTGCAACCCTTTCACCTTCCTATTATGTACTGAAAATGGCTCCCGGTCAATACTCTTCTTTGCTAATTTGACAATAAAAAAAAACTGAGGTGGGTGTGACTTGACAATATGGAGCACAAAATTGCAAAACCACTAAATGGAAAATGAGTGAAACTTCCCAGCAAAGCCGAAACAGGCCAAATGAACAGCTGGCCTGCTGAAAAAGAAAATACCATTTCCTTTTGATTAGCTTTTTAAAAACTAATTTGCAGCAGTGCAGCTGTAAAACAGTTTGGTTTCTCAACATTCACTTAAAGGTAATTTGATCCTACTCTTAAAACTAATGAATTAAAATCATATTGCTACAGTTGGATCAAGTCTTTGCCTTATTTGTAAAACGATTAAAGCAACCAAAGATTTTATAGAGGATCTTTTCTTTATAACCAATTAATAAATGCATCCTGAAAATCTTCTAATAAAAGCCATCAGTTAAGTTGAAAGTGTTTTGTTTTTTCTTGGACTACGTAAAAGCACATTGAGGTCATACCTGCCATAATAACCTATAACCAATTTAAGTAGGTATGTTTGCAGCATCACCATTATGTTCTGGCAGATTAAATGACCTAAGGGCTTAAATATACTTGTTCCTCTTCTTTTCATTTAAGCTATTTTATGAATGTGTGCAGCACACAGGAAGAGATAATATAATCTTCAGCGATAAAGATAATATCATAGGCAAAGCAATGAAACTCTGTCCAGAAATGACTGACTACTCGAGAATATGTTACTGAAGAAGAGAAAAAGTTCATCCTAAAGATTAATTGGTTTAAGAGTGAGGCAGCGTGTTTCTGAGGTACAGGTATGACATTTAGAGCCAACGGAGGAGTGAACTTAATTATAAAAATTTATGAAAATGATTCAAGTAGAAAATTTTGTTCACCCGCTCCATTTTAAATTCCGTCTTGAAAGCAAATTGAATTAAGTGGCGCATTATTCTCCCTAATTGTGATGTCCGCACTGCTTCTGAAAAGAAGAAAAGCAACCGATATTGGATCCGAGAAGGGAGACCAAACACAAAGCGCCTCAAACTGGACCAAATGGAGGGAGGGTGAAAAAAAAGAGTCAGTTTTTGCACTCCTAAGTCACTGTAGAGTGAGTTACAGTGCATAATTGAAGAAAGTCACAGAGCATAGAGCTGTCCCTCTAAACTCAGTCGTGTTTGTTTTTGTGTAGCCGGCTTCGGCCATTAGTACACAGGGGAGATGAGGAGTTATTGAGCCATTATTGATTACACTCTTAGAAAGTCCAGTGATTCATAGATATTGTTCTTCTCCAAGGTAAGCAACCAGTGAGTCCGGGAAATGCTGAATTCTTAACTTCTCCAAGTCTGGCAATTTCCCTTAAACTTCACAATAATAGTCTACTTGAAGTTTGTGGCTACAACATAATAAAAAGTTTATATTTGCAAGAGACTGTACAACCGTGCATAAAGATTGAAAAACAGCACAACACATTGTTGCATTCCTTAATTTGAAGGAATGCTGAAGGGTTAATAATGTTTACCTCATTCATTGTAGGATAACAACATGTACAGGTACAAACGTTTACTTGCTACAAGCCTCTGTGCAGTACAACAAAATCTAACCATAATTGATCACTACTGCGCTCATTAAAATGGAACGACAACAACATTCATGCAGCACATCTGATGTGCCAATACACAAAAACAGGTGAAGAGGGAATGAGTTATGTTCTAGTACAGTGTTTAAGAGACGGCGTACAGAAATGAGACCGGTTACCATGACTACGCAGATGATACACAACTCTGCATTACGATGTCACAAGGTGACTCCGAACCCATCCAAGCAACGGTTAAACTGGTTTGTTTTAAGCATCTAAGATGCTTAAAACAAACCAGTGAGTGGAAGTGGCTCGACGTTCACCAGCTGAACAGAAACGAAACTGAAGTTATCGTCTTTGGACCTGAAGAGGAGCGATCTAGAGTCATCACACAGTTTCAGTTGTTACAACTAGAAACTAGAGACAAGGCCAGAAATATGGGTGTAGAGACTGAACCTTCAGACACACATAAAGACAATTACAAAGACAGTCTTCCATCGTCTGAAAAACATTCCCAGCATTAGGTAACATGTTGGATCACTCCATGTTCAGGGTTGTTGTAGAACCCTACGGTGTTCGTCCATACAGAGCAGGCCATAAGGTTGTCCTGGAAGGAGACTTCAATGATTTCAACCGACTATAAAACTAGTTCTTCTACGAAAGGAGGTGTTGCAATGGGCTGGTTGCTCTCAGTCTCTACAGGAATCTTAGGTTTTTTTAAGGGTTCTCCTCAGCAAAGAAAGTACTAGCCCATGTAAAGTCACAGAGCAGGGTCAGCAAATGCAAAGAGCATGTTCCAAAGAGGTTGCCATCTTTCTGAAGTACCCTTCAGACTAGCTCAAGAACAGTGCATAGAGATCTTCGTCAAACGGGATTTTATGGCCAAGCAGCTGCATATGGCTGGTGTGAAGTTTGCTGCTTTTGGACTTGCTGAGATGTTCTCTGAAATTGTGTATCATCTTTAGTTAGTCTTTCAATCAAAAAGACTTGGCATTTACCACAACATGATACACAGACCTGGACTAGAAGAAGATGACAAGAGTAAGATTTGGGGTAAAATGAATTATGGTGTGGGTCACTTTCTCAGTGTGGCCTATTGTGTCACGAGGGGTGAAATTAACCCCTCATGCTTTATCAATGGGGGTTCTTGGTGTGTTAGGTATGCTTGGTATGCTAAATGCTCAACATACCAAGACATTTTTGGTCATTTTGGCTTAAAAATGTGAGGGGAGAGTTTGTGGAGTTTGGTGTGTGAGAGAAAGTGATTGGTCTCAATCCTGACTTCAACCCAAGAGAAACAACTTCAGGATAATTTAGCGCAGAGTCTGCAAGCCAGGGCTTCTTGTCCATCATCAGTGTCTGTACTTACAAATGTCCTTCTGAAAGAATGAAGGAAAAATCCCCAAACACACACACGCACTCCTAAACACTAGGGAAAGTCTCCTAAGAAAAGCCGAAGTTGTTTGATTTAAACCTTACTAACTAACAATGGGATGCCACATTGGTGAGTAAGGGCAGATGAGTGAATACCTTTTGCACTATAGAGAGCATTTTGTTAGCTCTTTCTGCTATTACCTACCTTTGTGTGATGATTTAGCATCACTATTGCGTAAAAATGTCAAAAAGGAGATTTGTTTAGGTTTATGAAAAAAAGACATTCCAATTAAAACACTACTGCATTTACAGAAATTGCTCTTCAAAAACCTGCTCAACTAAACACCGATGTGTGCTGAAAAACCTGTCTGGGCGTATTTGTGACTCGAGTACCGCTGCTGAGGAGACATCAGGCTTCTTATTACTTGGATAAGCAGGCTTTCTTATTAGGGATTCTGGATGGACGCATCTTCTCTGAGAATCCTAATTAGTGTGACTTTAACAAAAGACACAGGATTGTGCCATCTGCCTCACATAACAAGGATTCTTCTCTAATTAAAAACGCCTCGGAGAGCAGTTAGGCAGTAATACCTGGGTAGGTTTGCGGGGTTAGGAGGATCTAATGAACTTGAAAATGAGAAATATTGCTGTAAGTTCCAGTTAAGTCCTGCCTTTGTGGTGGCTGGTATTTTTTTTTTAGGGGGGGGGTGCGGGGGGAAGCAAATCTGTGCATGCTGAATACATTTTTCTCCTTGTTTTAAGTTAGATTGTTGGACATCTGAGATGAATTTACAGTGATGGCAGAGTTCAAAAATACTCAGTGGCAATTATCGTTCAAGCATGATCAGTATTTTCACTCCAACTTTGAAAAAAATGTTAAAAATCACTTTTTAATTATGCATAGATACAGAGAACGGGTACAAAATACCAATATATTTGTTAACCTAATTCAATTAATATCTGGTATAATGTTGCGAATGAAAAGAATATATCTCTACTCTTGTTACGTCTTGGATTAGCAACAAAATGTTTGTATGTACAATATACAAGTGACCTCTTCAGCTTTAGTTTCATCGAAAAGCACAAATGATTTTGCAACAGGTTAGAGAACTAATGATGATAGCATAGCACAAAGCGTCACTGAAAAGGCAAACAAACTCACACATTAGAACTTCTAACATTGCTAATGGCCATTGTGTGATATTTTCAGAAGTCTGAAAAAAAAAATCAATTACTCAAGCATAGCCCTGGGATACATTTAGCAGTTGCATCTTTCATTGGTGAAATCACCACAACAAGCATTTGCAATTATCCCAGTAATGACATGCAAGTGAATAGGTCTTTTGTTGACCTCAAAATAATTCCCATGTGTCAAGAGCGATGCGTATTTCTGCAGCTCCTTAATTGATAGTTGAGTGCCAAAAACTGTTCCAGTTGAAAAGATAATTTGGTGGAAATGAATTCGTCACACAGGGTTTAATCGTCCATGCATGTCAAGAGGAAAGCAAAAGAAGGGTCAGTTACTCTCGGGTCACGCAGGCGTTTAGCTTCGTGCCAGCTCTACCTTTCTTTAATTGGATGAAAGGAGGGGGAAATGAATGTGTCATACAAGAGTTGAAGTCTATCTGTTTAAGGGTTTGTATCAGTGAGAATTCAGTGGAATCTGCAGAAATTGTATGCGAGGCTGAAGTAAATGGAGCCACAACAATGAGCTAGACGAGTATTATAATTGCCCTCATGTCTAAAGGCCTCTCTTCTTGATTTATCCTTTTAACCCGACTCATGTCTGTAAGAAAGGCTGAGAGCAGCACACACACGTACATGACCACGCACAAATATATCATTATCTACCATACACTGCAGATGCCCTCCAGACACAGGTTTCATTTGGGCACATTCATTACCTTTTAATTGCTTCTAAATTGCAATGTGACCTATCCATCAATAACACTATCTTTGCAGCACCAAAACAAAAAAAAAAAAAAAAAAACGATCCTCAGCAGAGTTAGGTGAGTTGGCGTCTGCATGCGAATGCATGCATGCAATGAGTCGCATATGTAATGCTTATGCAAGGACTCCAGTGTTTCCGTGGCGAGCCGTTTCATTTTTCAGAGAAGAATCGCAAAGTGGGTGCAGGACACAAGCGGTGTCCCCAGCTGGAGAACTCAGCGTGTTCCGAAACGCTATTTGCAGATGTTATAACGATGAAGGTGAATCAAAATGTGTTTCAGTTTAATCCGTTCTGATTACACCCTGTAGTGTCCTGTGTAAGTCTGTCGGCGGTGCTGATTCTAAAAATTCCCCTGACCTTCAGCGCGCACCGAGGCGGCGTCCAGCTGCCTGAGATCCTCGCAGGAAAGTATTAAAACGGCCCATAATCTCTGTCAATGTACACGTATTATCTTTATATTTTTTTTATTGTGTGCCAGAATATTAGAAAATGTAATTTTGAATTAATAAATTTACAATTTACATCAGAAACAATCTGAATTGAATACTCCGTGGGCTACAGGCCAAAATCTAACATTTCGGCTCAATTCAAGGTGGGAAAACTTGTGCAGGTTTTCTCATGCAGCCCTACAATGAGTGACTATGAATGAGGTCAAATGAGCTTTCAACTAATCGAGTTGAGAACAACAAATATTTGTTCAAACAACCAGTTCACAATGCAAAGCAGAAGTGAAGATAAAGTGATGTTTTATTAAATAATCTGCTGAATTAGAAATAACCTTTGTGAGAATGTATTCTTAATGTTGCATTAACTGGCCGTCACAGTGACTGACTGGGTGTCTGACTGCCAAGATGGGGCCTTAAAACTTACTGGCATTACAAGATGGCGAATGAACGGCAGGCATGATGAAGTCACACCGGCAGATCTAAAGGCATACTTATTGTTTATAGTCAATGCTGTGGAAATAACTTCATATATGTAGCAAATGCTCTGTGGTCTAATAACAATAGATTGATGGGGGCTCGTCCGGTGATTGGGGAGCTTTTGTTTAATTTGTTTAAACACAGGTTTATTGCGAACAATGAACACAAAAAACTAATTAAAAACAAAACGCCGGGCTTGCAAAATTGAGAACATAAGAAGAAAGGTTTCGAGTTTGTGCACACATACTAAAATAAACCTGAAAATCTATATTATTCCTGTGAAAAACATTACTAAAATGAACTGTTCTTCTTGAGCATTGAGTCGTTGATCTGACCTCTCATTGGTGATTGCGTTGAAATCTTGCATTTCTTTTCACACAGACTTGTACAGCATCCCATTCCAAACACTCAATCTGCACTCAGGTCATGTAATTGACTCCAGTGCTGCAGATTGGAGCTGTGAGTTCCATGCGTGCATCACTGTTACCTCAGAGTATTGCTAGCCACAAAATTAATTAAACTTTAATGTGGCCTTGTCTGAATATTGTGGTGGTCTGAGGGGTTGTTAAAAGCAAATCAAGACTGAAGAGTCTTCATGGATCTGAGAAAATGACTCTTCACTGTAAGATGCAATTAAATAGTAGAGGAGTGTTACATTGCATTGAGAGTCTGCAGGGAAATTTTCGGTGGAACTACGTTTTTTCAGCTCTCATTTCAGAGAGTTCTGCAAGTAATTGCTATGGGTACATTTTCATAGAATTACCTATCTGTAAAGATTAACTTATGACATAATATTACGAGTAGGGAAAACCTTGACCATCTGTTTCCTCTTTTAAAAAATAGGATTAGACTGCAGATATATTCCAGCATAGCCATACATTTCTATCTGGATTTGTTTTTGCATTTGAACTGGACCAATTAGGGCCAGTTCAAATGCCCTACTTTGAACTGGCCTCAATTCAAATAGGGCCAGTTCAATAAGCCTCCTGCTTATTGTTGTAAGCAGAAAGTATCAATTAATAACAGTCAAACTTACTTAAAAGTATAACAGTTAAAAACATACTTTACATGTTTTTAAAAGAATGTAAAACATACTTTACATGGCCTTTCACCCTAAATGACCTGGAGTTAACTCACAATACCAATGGACGAATGCAAAAAACAATTTCAATATAAAAATGGCTCTATTTCTACAGATTTTAAAAATATACCATCATACTTTCAAAACTGATGCTTATTTTATATTGTTTATGATATTTTGAGGGAGAATTTAGAATATGAATCTATGTATGAACAATTCTGGGATTTACATATTATATGTATAGGCTCCAATGTAAAATTATTGAAACATACAAGGATAAAATAGCAACAAATAAAGAGAAAAAACATCACACAAACAGATTTTCACAGATCACAGATTTTGATTTGTAAAGGAAAACCATTACCCAACTCTGTGTTACTTAGTGTTGGCTCATTACAAGAAAAAACTAATAAACTACAAAGATGTTTGGGGTTGTAATGTAACAAAATGTGAAAAAGTTACTGGAGCAAAAATATGTTGAAATGCGCCGTATTTGCTGCAGTGATTCATATCAGCTGTTGAAACTCTACATTTAAACATGCTTAGAGCTTTTCAGCCGAGCATTATGGGTTATTGCTTCAGATGAATTAACCCTGCAAGTGAGGAAGTCGCCTTGCTGCAGATCTTGGGTACAAATAACCTTCAGGATGAGTTTTACATTGAGAATGCCCAAGCAGCCTCGACTGAGACTGGGAAAGTTGTCCAATGGTAAATTAAATTACGCATGTTAGTTGTCTAGGCCAGTAGCATTATCTAATTTTTATTTTTTCTGACTCGCCAGTTCAGATTCCAGATGACTTCTCCATTAAAACTAACCAGCACCAATCCAAGCGCTCCCAATACTCGTCATTTGGTGTTTTCACTGCAACACAAAAACCTCTGAAGACGAAGCTGAACGCAACTTCCTTCTTCACAAAATGTAAACAAATACGGAGCGGCATGAGATTTCAGCTGTTGTAGGATTCCACTTTTTGTCTTGGTCAAAAGAAGCCAAAGCATTTCTCCCACTAGCATTAGGCTAATTTGTTTTGGCTGCAATTACCCAGAATGCCCTTGCATTATCTGCTTCCTGCTTAAGAAGGCAGCCAAAGTATTAAAATTATTTCCATTTTGTCATGTTTTGTTGGCATTGTGTGTGATAAACCAACACAAAGTAGTCCATAATTTTGGAATTTAAAAATGTTCACAATTTTTCACACATTAGAATCTGAAAGGTTTTGGTGTGCAAATCCTTTACAATCAATACTTTACCCCCCAAAAAAGCAATGCTTTGCCATAATTTCAGTTTTTCGGAGTCAATACCAGCGTTGCACATCTGGAAACTGAATTCTTCTCCATAAAATACTTCAGTCTCTGTCTGTGAACATCTATTGTTCAGTCTTTACATGGATTCTAAATTAAATCTAGATTTTAACAAGGTCGGCCTCATGACTAAACTTAGAAGTAGAATTAGAAGTAGAATTAGAATACTTTTTCACATCAATGAATATATGCAACACATACATTAAATGCAACTCCAACACATTATGGCGCCTCCCTTACAGGAGCAGCGCCCCCTCCAGGCTGGAAAATGTTGCCTGATACTTCCATCTACACTTCTAGAAGCCCAAGTGATTTAATCACTTTGGGCTTCAACTTAAGTTTGATATCCACCCACATCTTAAAGTAACTTAGCTCAGTTTAGCTTTGCAGCTCTGTCTGAGCTATATTTAGCCACCATACAATGGTTATTTTCATCTACTTACATGAGATCCCTACCTAATGACTAAGTAGGCAGCTGAATAATGATCACATCTACAATCCCCTCTCTGTCACACGAGTCCAGGAAAAAAAAAATCACCAGAATCAGGAATCTTCAATGATCTGGGATGACTGATAAAAGGGTCTATATATAGATGATGAATTAGAATCCCAAGCAAAAAAAAAAAAGTTTTTTTGAATATTTTATGAAATCTGGCTTCATATTTCTCATAGTGAGAAAAAAAGAATTCCAGCTTCTGCTTCTAGAAAACTTCTAATATACATCTCAGCTCATTATTTCTGCCTTCCTTTAATGTGCCCATAGACTTCTAGGTTTCAATAGAGTCTGAGACGCATTCATTCTAATCTTTCATTCCCGTAATATGTTCTCTACCCCTACGTGTCCCTGATGCACAGAGTTTTTTGCTTTGCAGATTGAAATGATGGCAAATTTGTGGCTAAACATCAAAAGTAAACAGGTGTTCATAAATCTGCTGTCTCTTGGCCTGCTGCCTAATTTCCATAATATGATGCATTAACATTTTCGCTGAATATTCAGCCCTTTTTTTTTTTTCCCCGTGCATCCGTTTGGTCTCACTTGGTGGTCCCTCAAATTAAAACGCTAAAACATGCAGAATGGCTGCGCTGCCGCGAGACGCCTCGGCGTCTTGCACGTCGCCAGCATATGGCGTTGGGAATATCACTCATTCAAGTGCCCGACTGATTGGTGCACCGTTGCCATCTGGCTGTCAGTCACACTGTTGTTCCCTCAGACGACGACGCTGGACTAACTACATATGCAAATATCAATATTCATTTCCGACGTGCGCGTTCCTGCTGTGTTTTTCTTGTAGGATCTTAGATTTGAGCTGCGACCGCCGTGTCTCATCTGAATGGCAGAAAGGAAAACTTGAGCACATCGTTTCAAATCTTCCTTTAGTTTCCTAATTTTTTTTTTTTTTTTTTTTTTTTTTTTGCTTTAGAGGTAATGGCAACATTTACTTTTTTTACTAAAGTACCTTTTTTTTTTAAAAAGAAAATTAAACTTTTTTTTTTTTTAAATCTACCTAGTAGTGTTGTTTAAATGAAGATATGAGCCAACTCATGGGAAAATATATATATATCTGCATCCCCATGGTTACACAGTATAATGTTATCAGCAGTATTAGGTGGAAAAAGCCGTCTGCTGCTTTTCATTGGCGTGTCGTGGTAGTAGAAGGCTCAGTTCACCTGGTGGGTAACAGCTGGAGGTGTGTTTTGATTAAACCACTGCACACATGGTGTGTGCATATGGGCCACAGATCAGCTTTCATACTGTATATTGATGCGGCGTGACGTAACCTGGCAAGCGCTCACTCTATGAGACGAAATGAAATGATCCGCACACCGTTCCGTATCACACCGTGTCTGTGTTAGACTGGTTCCTGATCCGTTTTATTACATATGGCAAAAGAACAACTGTACTTTCTTCAAGTTCAAGATTTAATTTCACTCAAGATGTGTTTATTAGAGTCATGAGAAAACATCAAGTACTTCATTACAACAATTTTGTTTTTGTAATTATAAAGTAGGTGGAGTTAGTATATTTTTGGTTAAGTCAAATTACGGTTCAGCTTTTGTTTTTTATATTTATTTGTATTTGTTCATTGAAGGGGCGGTATTATGTAAAATCGACTTTTCTTTTCCTTTTTTTAAGCTGTACATAAGGTAATGTTATTTTTCTTGTAAAAAAGTACCTGGAATGTTGCTTTGAGTCTTTCATGCATGTCTGAGAAGTCCTTTAATCTCCCCTGGCAACGTCTCTGCAGACCCCACACATCCTGGACACAAAATGTTTTGGACTTTTACTTTCAGGTCAGCAGTTACAGAGCACTATTCACAAAAAACCATCCGCCACAGAGAGAGATTCCTCCCCGAGGCTGTCCTTCTGATGAACACAATGAAAACCCAACACCGTGACGAGTCGACATAAATGGATGCATTTTGTGCTTTTCTTTTCTATAACAAATAAAACGTTGCAAATTCATCTAACATTGACCCTTTATTTTTATTTTATTCCGTCTAATGGGTACAATGTCATATTTTACAAAGTGAGCGTTTGGGGGGAAAAAAAAAAAAAAGTCAAATTCCTTGTTTATTCACACAATTTTTGGCCAATAAAGCGATTCCATTTCTGAATTAAAGTACAAGTGGTACGAGTGTTAGTTACTGGAATGCAGTATTTATTTTAAACATGTGCTCTGCTCTGGTGTCCAAATAATTTCTCTAGTTAGTCTCATCTCTTTAAAGAAAGTTATTCCAGAAGTTCTAGTTTTTTTCTTGTTTTGTTTTCTCCTTGGTCATTGCCTTTCTGTGGAACTCCGATCAAAAGAAATTCTCACTTACAGTTTGGGCTTTCCTCCTCTTGATTTAGATTCTCTGGTAGATTTTCAATCGGCGAACACAAGGAGAAGTTGTGAGCGATGACGTTTTAGAAATGTAGTCTGCCTGTAGTTTAATCGATTTTAGCGGAGGAAGTGAATGAAACCATTCAGTCACGCTTCCAAATATCAAACCAACGTTAACAACCATCTTGTTCTGATGGCCATTTGTCTCTTCATAGTGGAGGATGATTGTTTACCAGCGCAGGCGATTTACAGTGAGTTTCATGACGTCAAACAGGCACATTGCATAAGTTAGCAACTGGGTAAAATTTGCTAGAGGAAGCAATTATTTCTCAATTGTCAAGAGAGCCTAGCCGGTCTGGACGAAGCAAATAGCATCAAGCTACTTTTTCGTCTACATTCTTTCTGGAAAATCTTTTGTCTATTTGTAATGTTTTTACATTTAGTCAAGCAGAAGTCAGAAACAGAAAAAAAGTGTTATTTTGGGAGTGAATTAATCAAAAAGAGGAATCGTGCAGCAAATTCTGTTTTATTTGATGTGCTGTACAAGTATAAATGTTATTATTACAGTGAGAATGTAATAAGTCTGCACGTCTTTAAATGATGAATATGATAAATCTGTTTGTGGATCTAATAAAACGTTTGTGTTTGACTCCTGCTCTCGTTGCGGTACTTTTTCATACCCCACGGTACCAGCAGTAGTAGTGGGTCTTTATGGAGAAGGTGGTCGCAGAACATCCATACCAATACCCTTTGTGATAAGGAAATAAAGCCTTGTTGTATCTTTTGAAACAGTATCAAAAAGGATGTTGCGTGCCTAAAAATTTTAATTTTTGTTTTTCTTGTGGGAAATAATGCTTCTAGTAGCAGTCATAAAACACCACTGACTCCAGCTGCTTGATGATGCCGCCTGCAAGCATCAACATTTTGACTCTTACATGACTTAATACTTTAATGCAGACAAAAACTCTGCTTTATCTAGCACTTTATTTCTGGAGTTAATTGGGAAGCAAGTTCGTAAGATACCTGTGTGGTATATTTTCTTTTAGTACCCCTCCGCTTTGCCCCTTAGTTATAGCTTTGCCTTTGGGTTCGACTTTACCTTATCAGTTGCTAGTAGATAGAAACCCAGAACATTTGGAAGGAAAATTAGTTTCGTCTTGAATGGTTAACATGGGAATTGCCCGGAGACTTGTAAAGACAAATGTTTTCCATCACATTGATTAAATTCTTCTTAGCTGATGTCCTTGGCAAAGTATGCTGGTGTGAGTGACAAACCACAGGCACATGGAAATTTTGTGATTTCATTAGCATTGGACCAAATGGCTAAATAAACATGTTCTGTCAGTGATAATCAGAAAATGCTTCAACAAGTATGCCGTTTTTAAAATGTGCAAATATGTAATAGAGGGAAATGAAACAAAAAGGGGCTTTTTATTGTCCAAAAGATATAAATGAAACTGAATCTCCCTTTAGTCAGAGGTGATGCCACCTGATACGCAAGCAGCAAGACAAGTTGCCCAAAGAATTTACATAACTTAAGACCCCACATACTTGGGCGTACTTCACTCAGGAGAAGTCCGTACTCGAAGCGAACCCAGTTCGGATGTTCCCTGGACATGTCCACGCAAAGGAACATTTTTACAACCACGTACTCGGTGGTCAGTAAGCTGCTTGGTGGGAAACGGAGTTCGGACTGAACTGTTCTGTAAATGACACCGAGCTGTTAAGGTTGAGAGTCGGCACAATTCGAGGCAAAGATGCGCAACACCCAGGCTGCCACTTATCGGCTGTGTAGGGACGACTCTGGTGGAGAAGAAATGGGCCTAGGTGCCAAACTAGCTCATCACACTTGCTGGTGTCCATTCGGATTGTGGGGAATGAAGGAATTCGTCAGGAGAAATGTAGGCAATCGGTATTCCTGACTATGAAATCTCAAAAGTTCGCAGAGAAAATATGCACAGTACGTCCGAGTATGTGGGAGCCTTTAGTCACCAATGCATATTCTCTCTTGAGCCTCGAGTCTCCTTGGTAACCAACTGCGGTGCTCGTCAGTGGGTGAAGACAGTCTTCACTATAGCGATAGCAACCCTCCACACACAGTCTACAAGAAGTTACAATCCTTCCAAGATTAAAAGCGACTAATTTACTTCGTACAAACTCTATGCTTCAATATGACAGACTTGACAACCCTCAACTGGCCAATTTATTAGGTACAATAGTTTAATTGCTTCTGTACACAGGTATTAAATCTGCATGAATTCACACATCCATTTCCCAAGTGTACAGTTAACAGTTGGGAAAAAATAAAATAAAATAACCGGTGATGGCTGGTTGTGGTGGACAAAAATAACCTGCAGATGGAGAATTGAATTGTGTGGTGATCTTAGATTACAATGATAAATATTCAGCTGTTCCAAACATGTTGGAAAATATATATATATGTATGAAAGTAAAGCACGCTGTTTTGAAACAGCTCCATTTTGATTTACAATTAGAACGAAAACCAGGCATTTATAGGCAAACATTAGTCCTTCTGAAAAGGCTAATGCTATAACTGCCTCCAGGACCCAAATGCAGATGGATGCTCTGTGCTGCCTGATGCTGTGTGTGTAGTTAGCGGTAGATGGGTCATTTAGCCGTCCAATCATCTGTTTGATATGAGCTTTTTACATTTGTCACAGATAGTTATACCACATGTCACAGGCGCAGTCAGCAGCAGTTGTTTCAGCCGTTCAGCGAGATTGATTCATTTCAGAGGATTGGACTCCACCATTCTAATCTTGATAGATGGGACAGGGCTTGGGGGGAGGGGAGCTAAAAAAAAGAGTCCAAGCCGATTAAAATGGATGATTATTTCTTTGTTTTTGTCTTTAAACCACATTTATAGCACATCAACAATCCAGGCACTTTAAAACACACACATCGTGGGAGGGCGAGGGGAAACTTACTTTAAATTAGCCACAAAAGGTTCGCTCTCTTTTAGCTGTCCTCTTCCCCTTTGTCATTAAGCTGCCAATCAAAGTTAGGGAGTGACTTGGGATCCAATCAATCAAGCTGATTGGGAGTGTCAGGAAGTAGCTGCTTTAAGCAGCCAGAGGTTGCGCCTGTTGCAAACTTCATTTAACTGACACAGCGCGTTCAGCCAGCATGATAATTAGGACTGGGTTCTTGTTCATTTTCCCACTTAAGCATCGCGCTCAGTGTAAGTGACCCTCCGTAAGGGACATACAACAGTGTTGTGAAAGGCTCTGGATGTGAGCACTGCGGTGCATTTGGATATTAACCGTTTATTCTAGGCTGACTGCTGTCAAATTCTGGCAAACATGTTAAATCAAACTTTAAACTTTTTCTATGTAGTGTTTGAAATAAAGTTTTAAACTTTATTTTTGCAAGAAACTGAAGTGGCAACTTTTAGGAAATCCTTTACAAAGTACACTCTGCTCAATGTGGTCAATTTGAAGAAGAAAATTATGTGTTGCTTCTATGTCCAAATATATGGCGGAAATTATAAATTGGATTAATCGCGATTAATCAATTTGTGAAATAATCGTCAACTAATTTAGTAAATGATTAATCATTACCTGGAGTACACAGATTCCAAAAATAAATTATTTGCCTTTATATTTATTCAAACTCATCCTTTGTTACAAATGATCAAGTATGGGCTGAGCAAATGCTGTTACTGCAAAGAATTAAATCATTTGTTTATTTAAAAAACATTAAGTGGTTAAATGAAAAATCTCCACAATGTGCCAATTTTTTAAATCAGATTAATCGTCAGGATAATCTAAAGAACAAATCGATTACTAAAATAATCATTAGTTGAATTCCTAAGGAAATGTATTCAGCACTCGGCTTATATGCGTTTAAATAAAAATATCTCACATTTATAATAAAAACCAGGCTGACTGCAATATTTTAAAGAGTTGCCTCACGTCTGCTAGAGGTTTCTCTTATAAATGTTAAGGTCTTAACAAGTTCATAACGGCAAAGTAGGTGCTTGCAACAGAGATATCAAGGTTATGACCAGTGCTTATGGCGAGAGAGAGACGGCTTTGCATTGATTACCACAGCAGCTTCAGCTGAGAATATGACCCAACTCCCTGAAGCAAGCGCTCCATCACTCCTCCATTCATCCCTCCATCCCTCCCTCTCTCTCTCTCTCCTCCAGTCTCAGCCCAAACGAAGCCGTCTGTCTCCCTGAGCTGTCAATAGAGCCTGATGGGCCTTTTAGACACTTATCAATATTTAACCAGCCTCCCCCATTGACTCAGCAATTACTGCCTAATTGATCTTAGATTGATTATCATTAGCACCATAATGGTGGAGTCGGTTAGAGGCAGGAGCTGATAAAAATCCTTCGTGTAAAATTACATAATCTTTTTATGCAACCGCTGTGGGAAATGAAGGGTTCGCAGAATGAGGAGCGACTCGAGAGGAGAAGTCGTTCATATTTCGTCGTATTTCTTGCAGCACTGGGACAGAGACGCAAGACGGAAACCGATCGTCTCGTTAACCGATCCACAATGAGAGTGAAATGGAGTTATTACATTTAATTTGTTCCTTACAAGTCGCATGTTTTTAGTGTAACGCAATCAAAGACGTGGAAGCAAATCATAATTTGAAGGAATTTTTTTTGTTTGTCTGAATGAAATTACTTGCATCCAGGTAAGATTCCAACACATTATGGAAAGGTATGGAGGTTTTTCTTTTCTTTTTTTTCTTCCTTTTTTTTTTTTTTTAGATATTTGAAGGTCTGGTTAAAAGTGAAAAAATAAAAATTAAAGTACACAAAAATAATTGTATTTCCAGAGTTTCCACCTGTGCCTTAGTGTACCTTCAGAGTTGCATGGAAGAGCATCAATGGCTTTTTACGGAGAAACAACATGACCAAATGCTAAGGAGATGGACAGCTGAGTGAGCTGATCAAGTGTTGTGTTGAGATTTATCGTCCATTATTTGGGAAACCGGATCAATTGCTTTCAACTGGAAGAACAAGTGACTTGTTGTTTTTGTCTGTACAGAAACATGAGGATGAACTGGTGTGAAGGCGGAGAACTTTCTTTTGCTCAAAAGACAACTCAATCTTGAGGGAAACTGATGCTGTGGGTAATATCTGAGGTAAAACTTAAAACAGGAGTGGAATTAGTGGACACTACTGCCACCTGCAGGCCAGTGCAATTATTGGTTACCATTTAGCCTGAGCATGGGTTAGTAGTGCGCTGATATTAGCGACTGGGGAGTATGTGGATTTCTTGGACAGGTCGCAGTGATGCTTGTCGATGCAGTAATTTTACGTATGACCGTGCCTGAAAATAGGTTCAATTTACATCACTAAGTTTAAAAGAATGAACCAGAGAAACCATTTCATCCTGTTGTGCCAAATCTCCCAATAACAGACCTCAACATTTTCTGGTCATAGTTTTTCAGAAGCAGGGTTACCATACAAATTCAAAGAACCAACATTAGCCTATTTCTCAGAAGACCCGAGTTTTACTGTTATCTTCTCTTTTGTGTGTGTGGAAACTGTGAATCATCTTGGCCATTTTAGACCCAAAAGACGGTATAGTCACTGCCAGGCACAGGGCTAAACTACAATCCAACTTCTGACTAATCAAAGCATTCGACAGTGAGGCTGTCTGGTGTATGAGCAAACAGCAAACTAAGGCGATGGGGAGGCTTTCTGGGAAGCGAAGCCCTCAAAGTCACTGAGCTCAGGCCAAAGCTTTAGATGCATCCCTGATTACCCCTGGAACCTTGGTGGACGTGATTTCTGTTCTCACGCTTCATTTCAAAATCCAACTTTCACTTCTGCAGTTTTCTCTCATCAACGTCAGAGCTACCATGTAGCAAGTTGTTGATATTTTTAGGCCTGAATCAAGCCGAGGAAATACCAAAATTGGCTTTACAATTACATGAGCCTTAGTTGTTAAAAGAACACGCAGGTGCACACACACGCACGTGGACGCACGCACACCTACAATGTATTTTATTCCCCCATAGAGTCCTGAGAGGTTCAGAACAAAGGAAGTGCTATTCATTCATGACAGCTTAGTGGAAGGAAGCAGTGTGGCTGTGAGGACCAACACGGATCATTAGCCTGCTGAAATGCCTCCAGCTTAATTTATTTCTGAAGTGATTATGGCTGGGCTATAGGCTAATTATGAATTATGCTTATAATTCTAGAGACCGTTTGTTCAGCTTTACCTTCCTCTGTCTAAACTTCAACTCCTTGACGACTGCTTTGTCGTGTGTCTCGTCTGACGAACCCACCTCAGGCGGACAAGCTACGTTTGGGGGTTTAAGAACGAAGACCGAACATTGTGTGTGTAATGAAACCAAACAATTGTTGCTCCAGACCAAGTGAGAGGCCGTCAAACAAAGACGGCAAAAATATCCGGCCCTACAAGATAGAAAAAAAACTGATGTTTTATATGCTTTTTTCTCCTACAGTCGCACAACCTTTCCTACGTTACTGATCTGCTCGCGCTGATTTGATTTTGTCCATTTGTCCTCCATGTCTTCCACCCACCTTCCTGCCGTCCTTCAGTTATCCATCCTTTAAAAGTCATCTAAGGTTAGCTGGAATGTCACATCGCTCAAGTGTGCCCTCTGGGGCAGCTGGTGTTATTTTAAGGGGTCATGTACATTTATCCAAGCAACGAATAACGAAGCGCCCCGAGGCTAGAGTAAAAGGCGGAAATTATTTGGTTTGGCTACGTGTGCTTCAAAGAGGGACATCTTCTTTAGAAGGTGAAAGTTTACAGATGGTTCAGGTTTGGTCATTAGCTGGACTCGTTTGGCTCAGCAGACCTTGGACTCTTGACCATTCAGCCAAGAAACTGAACGGACTCAGATTTTCAACGAAAAGCACTTTGACTCTCTTTTTGCTTAGTTGGGAGAAATTATTTAGCCCAGTTCAAGTTATATTAATTTAAGAAAAAAAAATGTTATGTAAAAATATAAAAACATTTTAATGAAGTCAAGTGGTATTTTCCTACCACATACAGAAAAAAAAAGGAATGCAAAAAGAAGCTATTTTAACCATTAGCTGCTGCCTGGGATGCTTGCAGCGGCTGCAGTGCTCATTAAGCAGTGATATAAAGCGCAATCTCATAATGACTAAAGATCTGTTGTCTGGTAAGCACTAACAAAACGATTGATTCGTAAGCAGTGGAAGAGAGGAGGCCAAGAGGAGACGGAGAAAATTATAATGAGAGTGTGTGAGAAGGGGAGGGAGGGAGGGAAGGAGCAAGGCATTTAGTTGGCAGACAGTTTCCTGATTCAGCCAGGCTGGAGAGCAGGGGTAGCTGTCTTCTTCCATGTACCTCATCTATCACTGCCTATTTCTAGGAGACTCACCCGTTTCCCCACCACCACCACACACACAGACGGAGGAGTGTGAGAATTCAATCTTTCCTTGCCTCGCAGTCATCTGCAGAAATGCATTTGTTCACCCTTCGCGGCAGGCCCCCAAAACCTGCCAATAATCGTTCCGACGGGGCTTAGGGAGCGGGGTGGGGAGAATAACTACAGGTAACCAAGCTTTCTACATGTGATCTCTTTCCAATCTGTAATGTCGCACAGGTAAGATTAGGGACAAGTGGAAGCAGGCTTTGAAAAGCAGCGGCGCGCTTTGACGGCCAGGACCCTTTGGCACCAGTGGCAAAATGCACGTCCTCTGAAGCGCGCAGAGGTTCAGAGTCATATTCATCACGAGAAAATGGCTTTTTGGTTTGCAATAAAATAAACGACTTAACACCACACATGTTGCTTTTCTATTACCGCAAGAAAATGTGAATGTGATTTCTGTCAATAGATAAAACAGCATTTTATTGTAACTTAATTTTAAGTGGAACATTGATCAATATTTTTGATGTATATCTGCTTGATTTTGATGACGACATTTGACAAAACGTAATGTGTATCGCTGTTTCATAGTTTTGATGAAATGTACAAATAAACATTAACTATGCAATTACATGTTTACATCCCCCCTTTTAATTTATCTTAAACCTAATCTATCTATATCTACTTCTCCAAAATGTAAATCAATAATGTATTACTGCAGAAATCACTGTTGTTTGCCGGCAGGGAAGCCATAAAGGATTTAGAAGTCAGAGTTAATGGAACTTTTTTAAACTGAACTTCGTTCTTCAAAAGGGGTCCAATTTCTTTGGAAATCCTGGACTTCTTAATTCAAATGTAATATCACTTAGCTAACTGCTTAGCTTGCTAGCATGAAGTAACTTGGCTTTTAGCATCCAAGCTAGTTGTCTAATGAGCTGATTAGCCATTTCAAAAAGTAAACTTGATAGTAAATAACATCATTTTTCCTGTTAGTATGAAACTACTTATGTTTTCACTTTTGATTATCTTGTTCACATCACAGCTAATTGTCTAATTAGCTGACTAGTTATATGAAAAAGCTAACGTGACAGTAAATCACATCTTTTTTCCTGTTGATATGAAGCTACTTTGGATTATTTTGCTTGTATTTTATACATTTTGTTATTCTAAAAATATTAGATAATCTTTGTTTTTCAATGGGTCTGTAGCTAGTGATAGGAATAGCACTTAGCATTAAGGAGAAGAGGAACAAGCTAGCAATTTGTTTACATAACGCTACATAAGAAACTTACATTAAGGCAAGAACCGAGATGATAAAAAGATAGAAATTCAAATATTGCTAAAAGCTTCCTTCATACAATTCCAGTAGTTTAAAGTCATTTTAATGAGACGGCTGTGTGGAGCAAAGAGTAACACAGCACTTCCCCTCCACCCTGCTGACACACACTCTGGGTCAGCTAGCTAAAAGAAGACCGTCACTTTCCTCTCACTGACAAGAAAGGCACATTTGGCTATTTCCAGTCAAAGAAGGTTGTTAAGTGGACACTGAAGGAGCACCACCATCACTCTTATAAATGTAACTTTTTCTAAAAGCAGCGTCAGATAAGCTAAGTGTCTGTTAAACAGCTGACTAGCTAGCAGGCTAGCTAAACGAACCTTGTTTTCTTCTTATAAAGACTAGGAAGGTATAATATTCTGTATAACATGTTATTTTAACAGTCCTATAAATAATTCTTGAATTTCTGGTTTTAAAAAGGCAGTTTAATTACGTCATCAGTTTTCTGTTTGTGTAAGTACGGTGACACAGTGAAACTGGTATTTTTATAGAGGACCATGATATATTGAGAGTCTGATACCGGCATCTGCCCACTTGATACTTTGGCAGCCTATCAGTTTGCATGTTATTGTTTTCAATCCACATCTGTTTTGAAATTTTATACCGTGCCATTTAAAGGTTTTTCAGGATTTTATGTTATTTTAAAAAATCTACACACAATGCCAATATGTCTTAAACTCTGTCCAGGTATTTCATATTAAAACCATGGCTAATTCAAAGAAATCCACAATTTATCATGCAATTTGGCTATCTCCTTTGAGAAGACAGGCACATCATTACCCTGACAGGCCCAAACTCCTTCAACGCGCAGCGTCTCCCAAAATAAAGACGACCTTTTCAACGGGACCGTCTGTGTGGGGTCAGAACAAGGCGACAGTGATCACAGGCTGGATCTGAACCTTTCAAACAAAACTATCTCCCTCTGGTGAATGCCAAGGCAAGTTTGCAGACTTGCACGCTCTTGCCTTTTCTGTCGCTCGCCACTCTTTTCTGGTCATTTGCATAATCCCTGTGACACTCTGATTAATAACTCCGGTGTGATTTGCATATCTGTGCCTGAAATTGAGGACAGTCGTGGATGTAGTAAACAGTCAACAAGACACAAGCGACTGAAACGCGAGTATGATGACTGGACAAGGGGGCGAGAGGCTGCAAGCAAATGTGGAAGATTCTTAAAGTAAACTGTAAATTCTTGCATACACACTTTCTAACCCTCCTTCTCATTTCCCTTTTTTTTTTTTTTTTTTTACAACCCTTGCACCTGTGAAATATATAGGAGAAAAGAAAAAGAGGTCCAGCAGCTCCCGGTAAAAGCAAGCTCTGATTAAACCATCCCTTGCACGGTGAAAGCAGGAAGAGGCGTTAAAATGGCTTGTGTTTGCTTCAAGAGTGCCCCCTAGTGGCGAACATTAAAATGAGCCTCTCCATTTTTCTGTCTGATTTCCCCCCATCAGATTATTGAACTCTGGAGATAATGTCAACAAATTAAACATCTATTAACACTTTTGCTACCCAGCAAAGACAGAAAAAGGGCTGTGTTAATTCAACATTTTAATAATTGCAGCCATCTATTTCCCCATGTGTTGCATAGGCAAGTGCATGGTGAAAAACAAACATTTATAGTACATAAAAATGCTGAATTTATAACATATTTTTCTCAAACTAGTTGACTAATTGCTGGACAATGTCAAACTATCTGAATTTTCTTTTAGGTTTCGACTTACTGACTTTACTAAATCTGCAATCTATAAAAGTGTAATTACTGTGCAGACCTTCTGCATTCCAGGTTTTCAGTCAGATGCACACACACACTCTCGCAACAAAAAAAAAACAAAATCCGTGCCCGTCCCCAGGAGAACGGAGTCTGGAAATGACAAGCCTGCAATGAGGTAATGACATTCCCTCCCCTCCTCCACCGGCCCTCCTGCGTAATGTGGCCGAAGGCATCGCCGTCTCTCTGAAGACGCGGAGGAGTTATCTGGCCGGCTCCGGTGACGAGCCCCGCTCTAATCAGCAGGTACAGCTTTCACCGCGGCTCAGGACCCGACCGCAGAGTAGCGGCTGAATAATTGAACAGGTGCAACGTGTTGAGGCAAGTGTGGCTGTGGAAAGAGTGGGGAGGTATGACCAAAAAAAAGACAAAAAAAACATCTGCAGTGTTCTTTTCTTGAGGTAAAACTCTACTGTATTCTTCTAGTTTGAAGGGAAATTTCAAAGCAACTCACTGGCCCATTTGGGTTCCAGGAACATGTTCGTTTCCACTTGATTACCCAGAAGGCATCGGCTGTCAGCATCTTCCTCCTTATTCTTTTAGCCGAGAACCCTCTGTAAATTTGACCGCTTGTGTTTTAAAGCATTTCGTGGTTAAGTTTTTGCTTGCTTACTGACCGGTTTCTCATCAGGTTGCTAGGACAACAAATTGGGACGTCATGCCAGCATTTCACCCTCGTCTCGTGCGAACGGCGGCGTTCCGGTTACCAATTTCCGATTTCACAGGAAAGATTGCTGGTGGTAAGGAGTCACGGTGCTTATAGGTTTGTGCTTTGTGTGTGTGTGTGTGTGTGCGTGTGTGTGTGTATGTGTGTGGCAGGTTGGCTGACCTTGGGAGACCGTCCCTGAGCAAAGACAGAACAGAGGGAGGGATGGACACAGCTGAAGCAGGTAAGCAGTCTCTCAGCCACACATGGCGAGTGCCACAGCAGCAGTGAGCTGAAACCGACGAGGCCTCTCTGTGAAAGCAAAGCGGCGCCCTCTGACACACATCGCGTCCACCCCATGATGCGGCCGCGTTCTGCGTGTGCCGGCAAATTAGTTAAGGGGCTCAAAGACGAAGGGCCCGGGAGACTCGGCAAAGAGCGGGCAAACAAAAGCTTGGACAGGAAAAAAATAAATAAATAAGGTTTAAAACAGCTTAATGCACAAAAGTGGAGCAGGAGTGCCTGAAGTGCAGGTGAGTTTCACCCAAATACTCTCTAAGGTGAGATCTAATACCCACCTTAGAGAGTATTAAGGTGGGTTGTAACTTTTAGCTATTTAATCTTTAAAAAGGAAAACAGGACGTTCCTCCAAATCAGCTTAATTGAGTTTCATTTTCTTCTACATATTTTGACTGACATTTTTCACATTTTCTGTCAGCATCAACGTTCAGGTTTTGCTACCAATAATCAGCTGGAGTTCTGCCTGTAGGTTTGAGGTCGACAACCTCGAAAACGTGAGATCTCATCTTCAATCTTGAGTCTTTTGACGCCTCTAACAGGCTCACCCATTATTTACCTCCACCCGTTTTCCCACCAACTCTAACTAGCTTTAATCTCCTTGCCAAGCATCACCAGAGAATGATACTGCCACCACCATGTTTCAGTACGTGTTGGACCTTCTCACATTGATGTACACTACTAGTTTTCCGCTGTAAAGTTTTACTTCTTTCAGGTTTGCATCATCTGCCTAAATAACTCGCAGGAAGCTTTGATTAGGCCCGTTTACGTGTTGAAGGCACCATCAATAGCCACCATTAGCAGCTCTTCTGTTAGTGGAATAGCATATTCGTTAGCGGATCAATTTATATCGACTCTAGGAGGTAAAATACGGATCACTTCTATTTTGGCGTCATCTGAAGCCAGCAGGTTGCATTGGATTTTACTTAGAGGGATCAAAGTAAAAGGACAAATTTAAATGTACACCACACTTTTCAGATTTTTACTTTTTTCCTATTATATTTTCCCCTCTGTTCATCTGAAACGTGGTCATAAAGTAAAATGTGAAAACTGAATGTGGTATGAGCAACTTTGAAAAGTACTGTAATATGGCTTTTTTGTTTCTTGCGTCACTCCAAACTCAATTTTCCTTTTTTCAAAACAGAGATGAAATCTCCCACAGGTGGATTCTACTTTCTTCTAAAGGTACTTCTAATAAGGGAGTCTGCTGCACCAGACATTATTTATGGGCGTTAGAGTAAGTTAGAGTAGAGGCTGATGAAAACACATATCTGACTTTCAGAATTTGATTTGTGTAAAAAAAATAAAAAATAATAATAAAAATTTGAGAACCATGCATTCTTGCATTACTACTGCTATGCTGCCAGTTTTTCAATCAACTTCACAATTACCCACTGCTATGTGTTGGTCTGTCTTTTATAATACAATAAAACACATTCAGGTTTGTAGTTGTAATGCGAGAAACAATCAAGACTGAAACTCAATATCACCACTTGACGTCTTCCTTAAACGTCGTGGATCAACGTTTGCGGTAAAAATCCAGACCAGAACTATCCTGAAGCAAAGCAGCGGCTTCATGATTTGAATATATCCCCACTTGATGTCCCTTTGAACAAACACCAGCTCCTCATTACTGCCCGTTTCTTGCATTAACGTTGCTATGCTGGAGATTTTCAAAGCGGCTGTGCAATTGCCTCCGAACACCCTGAAAGAGCCGGAGCGGGGAACGCTTTCGAGGATCTTAATGATTATGTTCTCCCCCTGGGAGGCTGGGATGGGGAGGTGCTCCTTAGAACCACCTTACAGTCTGCCCAGGATGATAAATGCTCAGACTAAGCCCTTTCCTCCCATTTACCACTTGCGGTCAGTGCTTAAAAATAACCATTAAAATGTTAAGGATGCTTTAGCTGCTGTAAGAGGAGATAACAGGTGAAAAAAAAAACAAAAAACACGGGGATGTGAAAAAGTTTAGCAGTTTTTTCTTGTTATATTTTCTCATTATACCGACAAAAATATTACAGACAAAATAATAACATGCAAGTCTATATATTATCCCTCACTAACTTGATACTGTAAGCAATGTGAAAAGTTGTGCAGAGCTGGAATAAGATTCAGTGTACCCTGCAAACCCTTCGTCATCGTCGTGGTCGTCTTCTTCTTTCCCTTCTAAAAGTTTGATGGTGCCAATCAATCAGATTGGCTATTATGGCAGAATGATGTGTGTTTTCTCCCAAGAATGCCCATCAAAGGAAGCATTGTGGCTGAGACCTCCTCTGGACCCACAAAGGTGTCAGGGTAAGCAGGGGTTGTCAGAGGCCTGTCACTGCCAGGTGGTTTGAAAGCATGAAAAATACCCTCTCGGGGGAGCAAGCGAGGACGAGCGCTGAGGAGACGCCGAGTGTGTCGCTGTGTGTGTGTGTGTGTGTGTGGGGACCTTTTAACTCACTTCTAGCCTGTTGCATCAGCCCTTGTCAATCCTCCTGACGATTTGGTCTTCCATCCTGGCACCGGAGGCTTTTCACCTTCTGGGGCGACGGCTATATTATTCAGCCTGACAAGCGCAGCTAAGGAGAGCAGATCAAAATGTTTGCCTAATTGAATGCCGACAGTTTTTAAGTTTGATCTATCAAAAAGTCATTTTGGCACACCGGGGTTCCTGGTTTAAGGTTTGTTATTTGTGACATTTAGCACCTGTGACAGCAATATGAGCCTTAAAGACTTTATCTACCGAACTTTGCTCAAAATGCCTTGTTGCTGAAAGGTGCTATGCAAATAAAATTCAACTGATTGATTGATTGATTGATTGATTGATTGATTGATTGATTGTAAGCTGTTTGGAGGGAAATTGGCGTTTTCTTTCACTTTGAGCCTCAAAGTCCAGAAGAATCCTTGACCAAAAGCTGTTGTTGACTTTCAGTGTTTGAACCGATACGACATATCATATTTGATAGAGATGGACGATGTGGCTGAAAAACTTATCACGATATTGATAATTATCTATTAATAAATATGGATTCATATTTTGTTTAAATATCTAAAATTCTGTTTTAGCCACAGTTTTCTCTCTATGGCGTTTTTTTTTTTTTTTTGAGAAGTTGCTCAAGTTACTGAACAGGTTGTTGCTAGGTAACCAAAGAGTGAGTGAGTCGCTAGGTTGCTAGGAGTATTAGCACTCCACTAGCTTAGCTAGCCATGAGATGTTGAGCAGCTGAAGCCTCTCCTCTGCCTACATCTCCCAGAATGCTGTGCTGTCCTGAACCAGAGTTCAGTGAATATTCTATATATTGAGCATTAAATATTCTATCAGATGTATTATCTATTGATATTGATCACAATATATATTACTGATTTATTGTAATAAATCAGTAATATAATATACCTTCAGATATTTGTACCATATCTGAAGGTACAAAATTTTATTTGTTTATTTTTTGCCAGCGTTGTACCAGATGAATAATAAGGTAGTACAGGAATCTTTCCTTCTCTGCATTTCTAATCTAAAATAAAAACAGAAGAACTGTCTAACATTCTCACCCTACGATCCCATGTGATATTGTTTATTATCATTATTATTTTCAAAATATATTGAACAATAGCTGCCAACATTTATACATGAATCTGGAAAACATCTGAATTTGCTCTTCTTGAAGTCCAATGTTTTAATATAAAGTGGTGAAGACAGCTGGAATCGTTTTTTCTGTAAGTTGAACCTTGTCATTTGAAGAAAGGAGTATTTTTAGCAGAGATTGTCTGTAGAGTGGCTCGGTGATGTTTATAGACATAAACTGTAAAAGATAATTCTGTTCATTTTTTCCCCCACCATTACTGTTACTTACTGCCAGACGTACGAATGAGGCCAAAAGCAAACTTCACAAGAAATCTGCAACACAGCACTGAGGTCCAAGGTAAAGAGCCCAGCTGTTACAAGTTTTTCTTTTTCTTTCCTTTAGCACTGGAATAACTGTGATTATTGGTGAAGTTTGTACATGATATAAGAAATCTCATAACCTAAGTCAGAACAGTCTACTTTGTAGTAGCAGTGTTAGTGGGATAAAAAATTACATTTCAGAGTATTACCTTAAATAATATGTCAGCAATCAAAACTAGTATAAAAAACAACAACATTTTGATAATTCTGAGACATGGATAGCTCAAGACGCATACAGCTCTGGAAAAAATGAATAAACCACTGCACTGAACCCCATTGAAACCTCATGGTTTCTGATCTCTTCCTGAGTTAAAACATTAGCATTGTTGTTTCTAAGTGAATATAAACTTGTTTTCTTTGCATTCTTTGAGTTCTGAAAGCACTGCATCTTTTTCGTTATTTTGACCATTTCTCATTTTCTGCAAATAAATACAAAATTTCTTGTTGAAACTTCAGACATGTTGTCAGTAGTTCATAGAATGAAAGAATATTCATTTTACTGAAATGTACCTATAAAAAGTAAAAATGTGAGAAACTGATCATTTTAACTGGTCTCTTAATTTTTTCCAGAGATGTATTAAAAGGTCACACTCACACGGTTGTGTGGCTATCTATGTGGGGACTTTTCATTGACTTCCTTTCATTTCTACAGCCTTAGCCTAACCTTATTCTAACCCTACCCATTATATACCTAACCCTAACCAAAACTCAATTCACACCTTACTACAAAATCTAACCCCTGACCCAAAACCAACGTTTCCCCTTGTGGGGACCAGGCTTCAGTCCCCACAAGGAGCAGTGGGTCCCCACAACGTAGTATGTGTCAGGAAATCGGTCCCCACGAGGCATTACAGACAAACGCACACACGTGCACAATACCTTCAAAAACAGAATCCTCCTCTGCAAGTCAAGAGTGTTATCTGCTCTGTGCTTTCAGGGTTTGATAAAAGACCACAGGAATGGACTGCGATTTTCAGTCGCCACATGGGGGATCGGCTTGACTCCAGTTAGAATTCATTTAGTCAGATGGCCCCAGTGGATTATCCCCGGTTTTCAAAGGCATACATTTCTGACGGGTCATTTCTGTACACACAACACTCTGGCCTCACTGAGAACCACACACCGAGATCAAGGCCTGAAAGCCCCACCCCTGCACAGTGCTTGGTTTTATTTTTCCACACATGAACAAACATGACAAACCGATTAGATATACTACTAAAAATTACTAAAAGTATAATAACTGGTCAGTCACGAGCCTCAAAGAAATCTCCCTGTTTTCCTTCATCAGTCCAGAGCCAGACAACCTTTAAAATAACTATATTAACGGGACTATATCATGTAAAATCAACCTTTTTGACATAATGTCATATTGCTACTCCCTCATTAAAAACAAACTTCAAGTGCTGAATTGATTATTTCATGCATGTTTGAGAAATCCGTGGCAACGATTCAGCTGTGTAAAATGCCTGGGTGAACCCAGCTCTGCCTTTGAGGTGCAGTTTTCAAGCTTTGGAGGCTTCGCCTCACAAAACACCGCTCCCGTATGACTCCCCCCTTTCAGCTCCTTCAGACTAGCCAGCAGCAATTAGTAAACACCAGGTGGAACTGCCTGTCTGCTGAGCTCATTATATGAGCTACTTCTCAGTGCATCACTGGTAAAAACATTGTTAAAGGGTTAATAGAGGAGCCATGTGGTGATGACTTACTGCAGGCGGAGATTCAGAAAGAACAGGAGCTTTTAAAACGACAGAGGCCCAATTTTGATGCACTAAATTACAAAGCAAAATTTATTTTGAAGTTATATTTTATATATACAGCATTTTTATAACAACTGAAGTTAACAGTCACTTGATCGTGCTATAAAACAGCCTATTGTGCTTTGAAAAACACAGAATACTTCCCCTTTAAGAATTACTTTTATAAACTAGCACTCTGAAATACCCAGCTATGTACTGCTGACTACTTGGAAAAAAGCAATCGCAATTTTGTAGAGCTCTGAAGTCGAAACATGATCTGACTTTAAACATGGATGACGTTGAAAAAAAATGACAATGCTACTGCAGCTGTAAGCCATCTCCCATTTGCAAGATTAAACAAAGTAACCTGCAACTGTGGGATCTTATGTTTTTAGGTGTGATATACAGTACGTCTGTTCACACGCCTTTCACAGACTTTTCCAGATTTTGTCTCGCTACAAACACCAACTTCTGTGTTTTATTGGTATTTTATACGACGGACCAACAGAAAGTGGCACATAAAGTTGGGAGTGGAAAGACAAAAATATTTGGTTTTCAAACATTTTACAAAGACAAATATGAAAACGGAGTTAACCATTTTTATTTTAAACTTTTTTGTATAATCCACTAACTGGTCTGCTGGATTCCTTCATCTTCATGATGTTTGCTTGTTAATGTTTGGTAAAAAAAAAAATATATATATATATATACATAAAAGACAAGATTTACTAATTGCATGAACTCGGAAGGCAACTGGTTCTATGGGGCTGTAATTAGGAGTACAAGAATAAAGGGAAATAAATACAAACTCATAATGGACACTTTTAGATTTGTTTTCACCATTTTAGATATTCCTTCTCTTTCATTACTTTTATGTAAAATTTCAATAAAATATGCTGTAGTTTTTGTCTGTAAAGTGACAACATTTCAAAAAGTTTAAGGAGTACAAATACTTTTCCAAAGCACAGTGGGTTGGAAGTGTAAACAATGTAGGTGTCTAGGAAACTAATAAACAGATATTCGTCAATAGTTTGTTTTTTCTCTATGTGTGAAGAACGTTTTTCCCTTTCTCTCTACAGGCTGAGGCAGCTGCACTAATGAAAGCCGGAGTCCGGCTGAAACAGGGGAGCTTTAGTGTTTCATAAAAGTGGACTCTGCAGAAAATAGTGTTTATCTTTCAGCATTTTCTAAATAAATGGCAATTTCCTTTGGAGAGGCTGGACGGACCGGCGTGTGATTCAGCCAAACATGACTCCACTTGACCCGTCCTAAACTTAAATGACGTCTGACAGCTGGCTGGCAGACAGACTTCACCAAAGAGTGTGCTTTATCTGTGTCGCCCCTCCCGCCAAATAACAGAGGGCCAACAAACGACAGCAGACAGCTTGCGGCGTCCCTGGCGTCCACGTGCGACTCCGCCCGGTTTTAGTCGCGTTCGGCTCCCGAAATAACAAAACAAACGGCTCGGTCTTTGGGTTTCCGTGAAAGCTCGAAGGGAAGCGCGTCCACATGAGACCTTTCAGTGAAGTATTAATCGGTGACCTGACTCCCATTAATGAGCATTAGCGGAGAATTTCCAAACCCGCACAAAGCTAATTAGCGAGTGTTGTCTGGCTGTCTATCAAAACCGAGACAATAGAGCCGAATTACAAAGAGCTGCCATGGCAGTGAGGGAATATCTAGACGGGATTAATGTAAACAAGTGAGAAATTGTGGATGATGAGGTTCCCGCCCTCTGGGGTTCACTTTTCTCAAGGAGTGAAGGGAAAAAAAAAACATTAAGCAGGGATAAACGACATTGTCCCTATGCGTAGTGCTACGTGTAGAGTGAGGCACCTGTTGAATGCCGAGACGAACAACCGCAGACTTCTTCTGCAAGGTCACTTCTTTTATGACCCTGCATGGTAATTACTCTTGGTACAAGGATTAATTCCTAATTCAACACATAGGCTGGGATGACTCTTTTGTTATTAACTTTGCAACAGAAGGGGGAACCTTCCAGGATTAGTTCAACTCACTGATTACTTTGTAGTGTAGGAGCTGACTGCAGAATGTGCCGGTCGGTTTGCTCGCCACATTGATTTCCTTGCCAATATTGAGGTTGGGGAGGAGGGGAGGGTAAAAGGGGGAAGCTCTCAAGACTTATCCCCCGGCTCTCTCGGCTGTACTCTCTGTAAATCTTATTAGAGATGGAAGCTGAAGCTCCTGGCTTGCGCGACAGCGAGATGAGCACAAGGTTAAAGGAAGGCATAACTAGTACAGATGCTGAAAAAGATGATGCGCCTTACTTACTCCTGCTGTAAATTTATGTACATGCAAAAAAAAAAAAAAAAAAAAAAAAAAAACTAAAAATAAGATAGCTATTAAAGCAACATAAGGTTCTTTACCAACTCAGCAGAGATCCAGGCTGATCGACTTTACTGATGCAGAAATTCATGCAAAAGGAGCCCAGGCCAAGAATCGAGAGGATGTACTGTACAGTAAAAAGACACTTTCCCCTAGGCTCCGATTTTTAAAATTCCAATCTATTTATTGTCAGCTTGCTTTCATGTTGTTGGCCCCAAAAAGTTTGAACATTTATGTCCTATTTACGGTTAAGTAACACAGTGAGAGTTTTGCTTACTCCAGGTTTTTCTACCCACAAATTCTCAACTACAACAAACCACTGACCGCACACAAACACACCGTTTCCTCAGCCCAGGTCCCTGTTGGGTGTTAGCTAATGATAGCAACTCGTGCTAGATGGATTGCCAGGCAGTGCCTCTCTTTGGAGGTGAAGGCCAGCTTAGCCATATTAAAAAGGCACAACAGCATCGCCACGCGACTGCTTGGCATGCCGCTCGGCCTCTGCGCGTTAGTTACACAGAACTGCCCGGGGAATACTTTCTAACACTACTGATCACCGGCCTGCTACTCCTGGCCCTGAGAAATCAACCGCCAGGATTTATAGATTTGCCTCAGATTGGCTGTCCCGCATTCGTACCCCCATAAATACTTTTACAGCTCCGGTAATGCTACTGTTGGGAATAAACAAGGTTACGGCGGACAAGATGAGGCGGAGATTTAGTTGGCAACTCGGACAGCGTGGGGCAGAGAGATGAGAAACGAGTGGCGGCGGAGGAAAGCCAAGGGAGGGACCTGAATTGGTGATGAGCATTTTGTACCTTTGCAGGTCTATTTTTAAATGTACCTACATAATCTCTCCAGTGGAAAAAGTCCACATGCCTTCCATGACGAGACTTCCTCCGAGCTCAGGTGTAGTGGCAGGATTCGGTTTTCTGTCATGCTGCAAACGAGTAAATCCAGTATATCGGGCGGTCGAGATCAACAAATGAAATCTACAATCAGGACAAGTAAACAAACATTTTGGTTTAAGCAGAGCTGATGACCTTGGGCGTAGTTTTTAAAAGACATTACGGATTAATTATTCAGCCACATTACTTTAGTTGGGCTTTAAATGCTACTCATTCAGACAACTTCATGAAACTTGCAAGATTTAAAAGCATAAAATATGCATGATCAAGCCATCGCTCCCTCCATAATGAATAAGCATACATTAGAATTGACACGGTCACTCTCCGCGAGACTTGTACGGCCGTCCACATGAGCAGACTTTAGAGTTGACTAAGCAGTGCATGTCATCCCCACTATTTGCACCTACGAAGTCAGCAGAGGAGGCACAGTTAAGTCGCTCCCAGCGGGGAGGAAAATTCAATGGCTCGCATCAATTGTTTATAAGGTTTCCAGTTCAGAAAGAGGTCATCAAGGGGTACAGATCGACTACGTCAGGGAGAGCTCATGCGTTTTCTAGGATCTGGTATGTTTTGACAGACATTTTGCTTTGTATTTCTTATTTAATCAAATTTGTTTGGGGAAAACAAGTGCTGCGGTTTCAGAAAATAGCAATAGATGAAACAAGAAGCCACTTCGAAGGCCGTTAAAAGTCTCACCACCAGCAAATGTCGGTTCTTGCCCATCAATGTTGTTCAGGAGTTAAACGTAATAAAAGTTTTGTTCAGATTCCTTAGAGAAGGACCTCTTTGTTTAGAACTGAACACTGACCTTGTGGTCGTTTTTATAATGTTTGCAGTGATAGAGTCCAAAGGGTCTGGAGGTTTTACAAAATTTGCTTAGCATTTCATGTGAGCCTAAAACATGATGGACTGGCAACCCTAGCCATATCTCGCCCGTTGTCTCATGGATATAGACGCCATCTTCACGGGTCACATAACCCTTTTAGGAATTAGTTAGGTAACGCACTGATAAATGGATAGAAATGTAAAACAGGTGAAACTTTAAGGCACACAAATAAAATCCTTTAGTCAAAAAGAAAAAGTTGATAGTAGAAAATACAAAAACAAGAAAATTGACATATAATGGGAATAAAATTAAATTAAATAAAAAGGTGCATCACAATTTCTACAAACTTTCTTTTGTAGTCCGAAAAAGTGAGCATATGTATGCAGCAGACCCAACTGCTAAAGTCCGCCTAGCTAACAGACTGCACACCTGGTTGAACTGTAGCTCACTACAACTGTAGTGAGCTACAGTCAATTTCCTTATGGGGAATTTTTGAATTTGGATTTAATATTTTGGTCTCATACTCTCATAAGGAACTGTGCAGAGGGTTGGTTATCTTACTTTACTAGCATTTGCAGAAATGTTGGTTTTTGTTTGGAAATATGCCAAGTGAGATGTCACAACAGCACCGCTCGGGTGGGATTTAAAAGCACAAAGATGTAAACTATATTAACTTTTATGCAATATTTTAACATTTGCTGGCATTTTTTTATAATTATTTTAATCTGGTAGTTTAAATTCATTTGCTTTCTTTGTGTTTTTCTAACTTTGTTTTAATTCAGTGTTAACCTGCTGATCACCGATCGGAACTGATCAACAGGAAATTAGCCACTTTTGATCAATTGCCCATTAATTAACTATTCTTAATACTACATAATGACATTTTAAAAACAAAACAACTCAATTTATCCAATTGAAATGTCCCACATTCTTCAGTTCTGGGGATGACTTGGGTTTGTTGAGCTTTATTTGGTCATTTTCTTTG
Source organism: Poecilia formosa (assembly GCF_000485575.1). Taxonomy (NCBI): domain Eukaryota; kingdom Metazoa; phylum Chordata; class Actinopteri; order Cyprinodontiformes; family Poeciliidae; genus Poecilia; species Poecilia formosa. The sequence goes on from NW_006800132.1 coordinate 978,572, forward strand.
TATAAGAGAATCTTACTTCTATTAAAACCCTTTAAATGAGTTGTGGTGTACTGCGTTGTGACACAAACTCCTGCTACAGTGATTAAGGGAGTGCTTTTAAAAAAAAAGTAGCAGTGAAATTGCAAAACTTAGAAAGTTATTTCTTAAAATCTTTATTTCCCAGAAGAACCCTCCCCATGGGTTGAGAAAGACATAAACGGTGTCTTCAGGGGTATCATGAGAAGACTTTTGGCCCGAGGCTTGTTGATGTCTCCAGTTTAGTAAACATGTCACTCAAAAGTAAGCGATATGAAAACTGAAGGCTGATATTTATAAAAGACCTGAACTAGTATGAAAAAGTGAGCATATGTATGCAGCAGTCCCAACAGCTAAAGTCCGCCTAGCTAACAGACTGCACACCTGGTTGAATCCGAAATATGAAACGCATCATCATGATATTACTCCTGGGTGAGTCGCGGTATTAGGCTGAAATGAAGCCCGTGCAAAAGCCAAGGCAGAGCATGCATCTTTATCTGCGTCCACTTACAAAAGGTTATCTTTCATATTGCTCAAACGCTACCTGATAAATGTCCTGGTAACTCTCAATATTTCCGCGGCGGGTGGCACATTTGTCATTGTTGGGATGGCGGGCAAAGTAGGGCACAGATGGGAACTTCTCCCCTGACGGTGGCGTTGAAGTATGAGCTGCGGGTCGAAGCAGACGAGCACATGTGATTGATAAGGCTGCGTGTGTGCGCCTGGGTTTTAACCAGAGGCGGGCTGAGCTCACAGCCGGGGATGGGACCTAATGAACTGCACTGAATGAGACATTAAAAATAAAGTTGCACAAAACTGTTCCTTACTTTGTCTTTTCTTTTTTTTTTCTTTTACCCCTCATAGGCCTCGTTTTAAAATAGTTTTCCTACTTTAAATCAGACAACTCCTTTTATGTCAACAAATGATTAGCTGCCTACTTTGTAATGTTAAATAGCAGTTAAAGAAATGAATTATTCCTAAATTGAGTTTTTTATACCAATTTAGTACTTTTTACTTCTATTAAAACTCTTTAAATGAGTTGTGGTGTACTGCGTTGTGACACAAACTCCTGCTACAGTGATTAAGGAGTGCTTTTAAAAAAAAGTAGCAGTGAAATTGGAAAACTTAGAAAGTTATTTCTTAAAATCTAGCTTTTGATATGTATCCAAAGCTATACATTTGATACATATTATCAAATGTATAGCTTTAGCATTGTACCTGTTATTGTCAGCTCATGTTGCTATCTAGTTTCTTTTAAATGGGCAGTGTTATGTAAAGTCAACTTCTTCTCTTTTTTTTTTTTTTACTTTTACATCATATTATGTTATTCCCTTATCAAAAACATACCTGGAGTGCAGCTTTGATTGTTTATGCATGTTCCACGGCAACCATTCAGCTGCAAAAGTAAAGCCTCTGTGGACTGAGCGCCGCTTTCAAGTGCAATTCGTCCTCGGAGCTTCCGCCTCACATAGCAGCCCTCTCTATTCACCAGCAGCAATTAGCAAACACCTGGCGGAAAGGAGCCACTTCTCAGTGAAGTGCTGTTAAAAACGTTGTTAAAGGATTAATAAAGTGGGTATGTTGCGATGACTTCCTGAAGGGCGGAGTTTCAGAAAGAGCGGGAGTTTTTAAAGAGACAGAGGCCCAGTTTCAAGGCCTTAAATTACTATGCTAACTTTTAGCAAAAGTTACCGCCCCTTTAATGACATGCCAGAAGAAGAGAATAGAGTCAATTTTATTCAAATAGCACATTTCAGCAACTAGGCAGTTTCTCATCTTTAAGTAGCTGTCAGTTGTAGATAGCCTGGCCAAATAACTAGCCTTTCTCAGCTTGTTTTATGTGTTTATTGCACTATAATGAACAAAAGAAACATAATGGATAAATTTGGCACAATAACCACATAAACAAAATTTAGAGGATAAAAATAAATGTCATTGTTAGAACTAATGCAACACTCAATCAGTGAGGCCAATTTTCCCTTGAATGGCTGGTAAAATCCTAATAAACATATTTTTCCGACTAAGTAGATGCATTTTGGAAACTTCCTCTATTTTCAGTCTACATATCATCAACCAACAGTGTGTATTTTCCAAAGATTAATCATAAAAAAAACTTAAGATTACAGACGTATACAAAAAAATCTTGTACCTTCTTTTACTTTCAGTTGGTCTACCTGTTTATATGTGGGTAAAAATGAGAAAACAAGACCTCAAAGACAAAAAGTAACTGATAAAAGGAAAGAGGTAAACATACAAATAAATGTAAAAAAAAAATTAGCTCAAGGCAAGGTAATGTGTTTCAATGGCCCAGTCAAAGTCCAGACCTAAAACCAATTCAGGATCTGTATCAAGACTTGAAAGCTCATGTTCATAGATGCCCTCCGTTCACTCTAGCTGACAGACACCTCCAGCTTTAATGCAGCAAAACTCAGTTCTGAAAAAGTCTTTGCACAAGTTTGTGTGCATAATTGCAGACATAGAATTCTAATTGAATTAAATCGGACTTTGAGGTCAACAAGTATCGAAATATGACAAATTTCAAGCGGTATGAATGCATTTGCAAGAAACGGCACACCTGTGTTTTTTTTTATTTTTCCAAATCTGTGCTCTGTAATCAGAGAAATGGGGCCAAGGACTATAAAGGTAAGCTTATCAAGTCCCAACAATTACCAAACAGACTGCAGACTGCTTGTTTTGCTTGCCGTCTATTCGGGAGTGCTTTTCTTTTCTCTTCCCTTTTTTTTCCCTCCACACACTGTTTTGACAGCCTACCATCTGCTGCTGAGCCCCGTTTAGATCTCATATACCTTTTCCCCCATTCTGTACTTACTCGCCTGACAAGACTTTAAGTTTTGGGACTAATGATGCTTTTGGCTAAGATGTGAGTCTGAGGCGGTAATCAGAGGGGAACAAAATAAAAAAAAACATGACAGCAGACACTCTGAGAGAATATTTTTATTTATTAATGTGAGAAAAAAAGAAGACAGCCTCTGATGACCAGCACCTATTCAGTCAAACAAGGAAAATAATCAGTAGGAATAAACAAAAAAACAAACAAAAAAGCTACAGAAAAAAAATAATGCTCAGCAAACTACAAGACAAGTTTCAAGCTCTATCTGTACGATAGTGACTATAATTAAACTCTGTAGAGGTTTTGCTCCTCCAAAGGATATGTCAATGTAAGGATACAAATGGTTTTCCAGCCTTGGTATCTTAAATAGATAAAGTGTAAACACAACTGTAAGTATTTCAATGACACATTTTGTGCTACACAAACAGATGGGTGCATATAATGGGGATATTTGAACGATTGTTCTCCAGAGAAAAAGAACAAAAATAAGAGTTTAAAGGCTTGGGAGAGTTTCTCACCTGCTGGTTTCACCGCTGCTTCGGGCCCTTCTTGCCGTCTGTGCTGTCTGCTTTGGGTCTTGCGGATCTCGCGAATTGCTCAGAGTTTTATAGTTAAGGTGCTTCGGTGGTTTTCAAAATGCAAAATGACACTTTCTGCTTCGACAAATGTGGATTTAGAGTAATGCAGCCTCACTGAAAAGCCACCTCCATTTCTAAGCGTACCCAGCTGTTGCGGTCCAGGAGCAGATCCGTTTCTCGTACGGGACGCAGGAGTCGTCGGGTTCTAGCTGAGGCTCTGCACTGTGGATGCAGCTCTGAGCGTTTTTCCCTAGCGACGCTCTCTGCCTCGTGTAAATTTCATTTGAGAAAAGGTCGCAGCTGTTTCCTCGGAAGGTCAGCAGACCACTGGCCAAAACTGACCTTATGAGAAACTGGACGCCTTGTTTTTCTAACTGCCTCGGTTGAGCTGCGACAGCTTCGAAAATAGCACGGATTAATAATAGCGGCGCCACCTGGATGATAGGTTAAATAAAAAGCGTTGATGTGATTTATGTGATGTGATTTTCACCGATGATAAAACCTCCTGCTTTAATCTGCCAAAACATCAGGAAGGGTTTTTTTTATTTCTAGCAGACTGAGTGGTTAGTTGCAAGGCAAGCCTTTAACAAACTATGAATTTATACTGGTTCACGGCTTGTGCTTTCTTCATAAGAAGAAAGCAGCAAAGCAAACCGGCCCTGACTTTCTGATGCGTTTGAAAGGTAAAATTCAAAAACATCCAAAACATCGCCGTTTCTTTTTGCACCCTATTTCAATTAACTCTAAGCTAACAATCTAGGAAATTTGACTTTTTTGCCTTTTCATTCAAAAAAAAGAGGCAAATTGTCATTTAGCCAAAAAATGCATCCAGTTTTACCCAGAAAGGTAAAACAAAATGCAAAAGTCACAACAGAAAAGGCTATGCTAAGATCGAATTCAGCATAAAACAGACGTTAAGCTAAAACAGAATTTACTCTAAAATGTAACTTATGCTAATATAAACTTTATGTGGAATTTATGCAAATACAGCATAAATTCTGCTAACAAACAGAATTCATGCTAAAGCGGAATTCATGCAAATTCCAAATTTATGCAAAAATGGAATTTCTAAAATGGAATTTGTGCCAATATGGAATTTATGCTAAAACTGGAATTATGCTAATTCCCAATTTAAGCTAAAACAAAAGTTGTGCTAGAATTCAGACTTTCTGAGGCTCTTCACATTTTGTCACACCACAACGACAAAGTATGTTATGGGGAATGATTGTGACAGACCAACACAAAGTAGTACGTAATTATGAAAAGGAAGGAAAAACCCAAACATGGCAGGAACGTGTATCCACCCCCTCTTTTGTCATAGCCCTACATAAAATCAGCTCAGGCAATTTAGATAAAGAATGTATAAATATATTTGTAAAAAAAAAAAAAAAAAGATATTGCGGATCCTGTCATTTTACGCATGTCCACCAGTTCCTTGCTTTACATATACCTATATGTGTGTAATATGTGCTGAGGTCCAATGTCAGCCATGCTATCGAGTTCTAACAGCGGCGTTTTCAGATCCAGCATGTTAAACTCTGAGCTGGGCGCATAACAATGCTGTCTCCAAGCTAACTCGCTGCGAAATGCACATTAAAACAGCGTCAAAATCAGAAGCCTTGCTCCCTGTGACAGGTTCAAAAGTTGATGCATAATTAGCTTCGAGAAAGAAGGAAGAGCAGGTGGTGGTTCAAAGCTGCCAGAAATTAGTCCTCATCCTCCTGAAAGCACTGAGGGGCACAGCCAACAAAACATCTGTGGAGGGGAGAGTTCACTTAATAAACTAAAAATACTTCACCTGTTCGCTGCATCGCTTTAATACACGTCCTGCCTGTGATTTTCTTTTTCCTTCAGTCACAGGTAAAATGTGTTCTGGCTTGCTTACTTTTTCAATCAGTGATGTTGGAAAAAGGTCCTGATTTGAACTGCAAGCAAACATTTTCACACCACACAACTTTTACTTCTTGGCATGTCTGGGTGCCTTCACAACAAAAATTAATTAAACCCCAACAAAGTCTGCAGTTACGCTCCTTTTTAAAAGCCTTGTTCTCGTTTCATCCTGCGAGAAGGAGCGCAGGGGAGAGGGGGGGAATAAAAGGATACAACGACGAGGGGTTTGTCGTGGAGAACGAAGCCGTTGGTTTCCCGCAGGGCTTTCTCTGCGCTGCGCTCGTTCGGGAGTCCTACGAAGGCCTGCCCTTTCATCCGCCCCTCCTTCATTAACACGACGTCGAACCTGGGGAACAAAGAACAAGCGGGAACAACATCATTATCCGCTGCACGCTCGTGGCCCGTCCGGCTCAAACATTACGCCGCGCTCCGTTCGGCGCGACACGGGGAAATGTTATCTGCTCCTGTGAGCACATAAAACCGAATGGGTCGGCAAAGCCCAACGACCCGCGGGCTCTAAATCCCCGACAATTGATTTTTGCCGAAGACAAGCAACAGGAGGCTTTAAAAGTTTATTTAGCATTCAGGGCAGGATCTGCCGCTGATGGGCATGTGTCCGTAAAGCCTTTTTTTTCTCTTCTGGAAGCAGTTCATAAAACACATCCCCTACTTCAGTAAATCCTGGACAGCACAGATGACAACAACCTTCAATAAAATAAGCACTCTGCAGCAACACTGTGGCCCGTCTGCTTCAGGAAGCATCATGTTTGGATCATTTCTGTCAGAATTGATCACTGCAGACTGTGCTCTCCCAAATTAAAAGTTAGAGCTATGATGCAATATGCAGAGGGTCAAAAGTGTAAAAAAATAAATAAATAAATAATTAAAAATTTAAAAAAAGTAAGCAATAAAATCAAGTAAAAGAGAAAATTAAAATTGGGATATTGTTACCTTGCTAAGACAATGGCCTCGGCCATTTTTTGCCAAAAGATATTTTAGGCAAAAAAATGACTTGGGCCATTATTTTAGGAATGTGATCATTTTCAAAAATCAACTGTATGTTTATTTCAATATTTAGTTTCTTATTCACTAGAAATTTATTAATTTAATCATGAATTTAGAGCTTTTTTAAAGAACAAATCAGCATCAACAATTCTGTTGCAAAGAGGGATTTGCAAGTTAACAAGCTGTGCAGTTTAGCCAATCAGAATCCAGTTAGAGACAAATTTTAAATTATTTAATCAAACACAGTAGCAAAGGAACAATGAAATATTTAATGATATAATTCTGTTTTCTTTTCTTGAAAGATTACAAAATGTGGTTACGCCTGTCAGCTATTATTTAATGATTTATTTATTGGCACGGTTGGTCCTCCATACTAAAAGAAATATACAGAGAAGATGAAGCCACAGGTGAGAAAAGGTCAGCCGGAGCCCCAGGCAGAGATTCTCTCTTTCCTGTTTCTCACAGGAGTCTGGCCCAAATCTGTTTGAGGGAGTGCTGATGCACCAGCATCTTAATGTCCCTCATGATCTCAGTATTAGTGTGGATACTTATTAAAAAATGCCAGGCACAGTCAGCACAAATTACGGGAAGCTCTCGGGAGGAGCGGAATAATTGCTGGGGCCAAAAATAGCCCTAAAAACAGGAGAAAACTGCGGCACAATGTCAAATAAGATTTCTGTTAACGTACATGTTTCTCTCGGCTTCTGACGACGGGTTAATGTAGCGCCCATAGATGTACCTCAGGTCCTGGAAAACATGAAAGATAATAAAATTCTAAAAATATAAAAAAACATATTCAATTTCTTTGAACATTTTTTGTCATTTTGTCACATTAAAAACAATTAATAAAGAAGCAGGCCACACATTTCAGATTTGTATTTGTAACGACATAAATCCTTTTTCGTCCGCTTTAAGTTGTGCGTTACTCCACATGAAACACAGACTCAGATTTACGGTTTTAATGTGATAAAAGTGGAAAAGTTGAAGAAAGAGTCCTGTGCTGATACAGGCGAGTGTCCAGGACGAGAAACAAACAAAAAAACAGATCAGGAAGGATGGATGAAAGCGGGTCACGTGCAACAGCTGGACCTACCTTCTCCTCCACCTGCTTTGCGATGTTTTTCACGTACAGTCTGCAGGTCGGCTCTCCAGCTTCATAATTTTTAAAAACAGACATCCTTTTTATCTCTGTTTGAAAAAGAGAGGAGAGAGGGAGGAGAGAAATTGATGCGAGATGAATAAAACTGTAAAAAAACAAAAAAAACAAGCACAGGTACAGAGAGCCATTTCTGTGCTCCAGTGTCTGAATCCATTGGAGGTTTGGTTGATTTCATTCGTCACCTTTTCTGGAAATGTTTTCCAGAAACAACGTTTCAACACAGGTGACGCTTTGCCGATTTGTACTCATCATGTGTTAAATGAGTGTCTTGCATCAAAAGCTAATAAAAATCTTAGATCTTGGGGGTTAAAAAAAAGTTCATGCTGATGTTAAACTTTCCTCAGCAGCTCCTCCTTCACTGAGGGATTCATCTAGTCTCTGGTTTCAGGTTGGATTTTTCCCACAGTTTGCAAATTATTATTTGTTTTCTTTGTTGTTGTTTAGCCGCGACGTCTCTCAGAATAACTCCCGGTTTATTCTAATATGCATTTCAAACGAACTACGGCATCTTGCGTTGTTGCATCACCTCTCAACAGAAGTGTGCGAGGAGGAAATTAGAACGTTACAGCTGTTCTGCAATACCTACATGAAAGGGGGAACGTTGTCATTGGGAGCACGTACGCGAGTCAAAACCCGTCCCTCCGAGGCGTTTTAATGTCTGTTGACTTTACAGAATTTTGCAGGCTGTTTGATGTCCGTTTCTCGTCGGTGGTGTTGTGACGAGTTCGGCTGAAAATTAAACTCACTGCGCTATGTTTCCACGTTTTTTCCATTTCGCTAGAAGAATTTTATACAACTGTATTTGTTCCCAAGTCTGGTTTGTGCTTGGGAGAATTTCCAGATGCTTCAAGATGTCGCGTTCGTTTGCTCAAACAATTATAAGTGTAGACACGATGGGAATGTCCGACCACTCGGGAAGAACGCGGGTTCTGCGTTGCACCGCCACGGGCTGAAAAGCCGCTCAGCAAGGAGGAAGCCGTTACTTCAAAAGAAAGATAAAAAGCCAAAAATGCAGTTTGCAAGGACCAGCTGTCTGATGAAATTTAACTATGACCATCGCTACAATTGGAGGAAAAACTGGGATGCTTGTACCATCCCAACTATGAAGTACATGGTGGCAGCGTCACGTTGTGGGTAAGCCTGTCTTCTTTATCTCTCTCTTTCTACCAAAAATTGGCTGACAAAAATCTTGCAATAAACTACATCCTTTTATTGAAGGATAATTTTGTTATATCCTAGTAGTTTTGCTAACTTCTGTAATTTCTGATCTTGGAGAAACCGATAAATATCTGATATATTCTTTCTCTTATTATTGTGGCATTTAGCAAACAGAAATAATTTTGGTCATTCAAACCAACCAAAAACAAGAGCAGTTTGGTCAGATGGGTTTTTTTTTTTCTTTTTTTTTTTACAATATTTTTACTTCAGAAAATTACAGAATAAAAGTAAAAGTGTCTTTGTATTCACTGTATGTAAACTTCTGGTTTCAACTGCACACCAAATTTTGCATCCATAATGTGAAAATGTCATGTGGATTATTCTGTAACTACTTACCGTCTCTGGACAGCCGGCCTTTCTCCAGCTCCTTCCTGGAGATGACGTCAGACACCAGATCCTCTTCGTCGTCGCTGCGCTCGTCCTGCTGCTGGCTGGTCTGGGCGCTGGGGTAGAGCTTCCCAAAACCTTCAGTCACCGTCTCTTCCTGAGCGGCGCTGCTGGGGGCGCTCTTGCTCTCATCTGCTAAGAGAGGAAAACCCCTGTCAATCAATCCAATATTTTCAGACGGTGACAGAAAGCGATTATCAGTCGACGTCACGCTGCGTCTGCACCCACTGTACTGCGCATGTCGCCTGCAGAAAGAAAGCAAGACTATATTATTCTGACTACTTAAACTATTAAATTATACTCTTTAAAAATTATCACTTATATTAATTTTGGCTGGGCAGTAAAGCTGAGACTGAACAGAGCGAAATTCCCTGCAGTCAAAATGACTGCTTGTGGACAAAGTAGGTATAAATGATCATATTTCTTCTATTCTTTGCGAGATAAATAAATATGAATTCCGTTTATTTATGAAAATTGGTAGTTTTAGGAAAACCCTTTTAAGGTTTCACACCTGTACCCTTGGTCACCATGGATACGCTTGTCTTAACTTTAGAGGGACTTAACGCATCTCAACATGAACAAAATTGCTTCAATATTCCTAGTAGTTGAAGTTTGAGCCATTTTATTTTATTTCATAGTTAGTCATACTAGAATTATTTACAATGTCACACTTGTGTTTATTTTTTATTTTTATAAATTTTACATTGGAAAACTGAAAGAAGTAGTTGGGGTTTTTTCTTCTTGAAAGAAGGTAGCGGGGATAAATCTTTTCAGCAGTGCGTGAATGCGCTGCAGATGGAAAAGAGCAGTGAGCCTGTCCAAATCCACAGGAACGGGGGTGAGAATGGTTTGTCATATCAATGAGTTTGTATGTGTGCGAGTGCTGAGGCGCAGAATGCCGTGGAGCTTTTCTGATAAACACCAGATCGCCGCTTCCCAACTTACAGTCCTCCTTATCAGTCCCCCACCTCCCCCTTTTTTTATTTAAACAGCTTGTTTATCAGCCCTCCCTCGCCCCGTCCGCCAAAACAAGACTAATCCAAGAAGAAGAAAAAAAAAAAGCCACCTGTCAGAGTTTATCTTTCCCCTGCCTCTAGGAAATCCTTTGTACACGACTTTGAGATCTGTTTTACTTTTTCAGGAGTGAAGCCGAAGCCAAGGAGAGGGGAGATAAGGTAAGCAGGGAACCCCGGAGATGACAGGAGACACAGACTGTGTCCTCAAAGACGTTACTCCACACAGATAATAGCTTAAAAAAAAAAAAAAACCCTTTCTGTTGCAACTTTCTGCTTTGAAGCGCTGCCGTGTAACACTCGGCTCCGACTCCACTTCTAGTCGGGGCTTGAACTTGTGTCAACAGGGCCGACAAATCATCTCTTGGCTCGTTGTGATAAATAAAAATTTTTTAAAAAAACAACACAGAAGAGAAGCTGGAGCCTCGCTCTGTCTCTCCTCCACTGATGAGAGGCCAGAGCCTTTTTGAGCTTTTGACTTGAGCAAGTGAAGCGATCTGCGAGACAGGCTTCATCACAAGACGCTGCGTTTCTCCAGGCCGTGAGTGTTGTTACTCACAAAACTGAGACGGTTAAAGCAAAGCGTTCAGTTTAAAAGGGGATGCTGTGCATTATTTAGGTTCAAATTATCAGTGCTCATAATAAAATACAAAATACTGATCAAGCATTTATGGCTCATCTGTCCACAGCAGGAATGTGAAGTGGGAAAAAAGGAAAGGGAAAAAGAAGTGAGTAATGAAGGGGGCATGTGAGGAAGGAGAGCTAAATTAAAAAAAAAATACCCACCTACACTTTGTACAACTTTTTATTCGCCTTTCATTAAAAGCTCAATAAAATAACCTGAAGTTTGTGGTTGTAATACAATAGTTATAGGGCAATATTATGAATTTTCTTGACACATAGTGCCAGTTTATAACATAATCAAGTAATTATATTACCTTCATTTGTATCACATACGACTTAAAAAGAAATTTGATTTCGTTATTTAAGGCCTTGAAATTGGGCCTCTGTCACCTCAACACTTTAATAACATTTCAGCTGCATTGCATTGAGATAATTGTATAATGAGCTCAGCTGATGCACAGCTCCACCAGGTGTTTGCTAATTGTCTGCTGGCTAGTCCAAGCTTCTGAGGCAACTCAGAAGCTTGGAAACTGCAGCTCAGAGGAGGAACTTCTCAAAAGCATTGCTACGTCCACCATGGCGTTTTTCACAGCTGAATGGTTGCCACGGGAGATTGAAGGATTTCTAAACCATGCATGAAAGAATCAAAGCAACACTCCAGCTATGTGTTTGGTGAGGAAATAACATGATAACGTGATGTAAAGATAAAAAAAAAGTCAACTTTACACAACCCTTTAAAAACTTTCTCAAGACACTGTACTTTTCCCCAACCACCTCCTCTTTATTCTATGCTCTGTTTGTCCTTTAGAACTGCACACTCATTTCTACAACTATAAATAATTCACCAGTCTCATTTCAGGGTAAATGCAAGGACTCCCAACCTGAAGCTGCTTTAATGAAGTGAATTCCTTGGTTGTAAAAGTAAACTCAATCTCTCTGGATATTGAATTTCACTCTGGGTCACCAAACTTTATTTTCCTGTTAATTCCAACCATAATCAGTGCTTTTTTTTTAATACACCTGAAGCTCGGGGGTCAAAGTCCTACCTTCGACGTCGACATCGGCTCGGCCGCTTCCCTCCGTGGCGGCTGCCGCCTCTGGCACCGAAATGTGGAACTCGATTTTCCTGGGGCCGGCGGGGTTCGGGTTCTCAAACACGTCGGAGGGCTGCAGCGCCGGAGCACTGAGGCCGACAGGAACAGAGGGAGACGGAGAGAAAACTGAATATACAGCAAACCTGGATGATGTATGGTTGTTTTAGGCGTTTTTTTGTGTTTTGCTAAAGCTGAGATGCTCCACAGTCGGATAAACACGTGGCCAGGAGATGTATTTATAGTCCGGAAAGCAGACTCTGCGCTCTGTTCATGAGGGAGGCGGTGTGCAGGTGTGTGAGAATGTGGAACAAGGACAAGTCGCTGAGCCACACGGGGCCGTCTCCAGGAGGAAGACGGATCGTCTGGAGAGGTTTTCTCTTTTCTTTTATTATTTTCCCTGTGCTTTAACTGAGCCATGAATACGGTATCCGGATAAATCATGTTTGAGGACTGTGACACGCTTGAGTGCTTGCTGCGTACCTCTGAGAGTCTGGTTTTGGAGCGTAGAGCAGGTCCTTGATCTTGGGCTTCTTCCTTTTTGAAGCTGTTTTTGGTCTCAGGGGCCTCTTGCAAGCTTGGTTGACCAGACCCATCAAACGTGCAATCCTCAAATAAAACAAGGGGAGGAAGAGGGAGAAAAAGAATTACTAACATGTACAGAAAAAAAAAAAGACAATCAACATCTAAACGCACAATTAAACAGCTATGAATATTAATTTGATGCTGCATCCTCTCCTCACCTCTCCTTATCTTCTTCATCCCCGCTTTCATATTCCGACTCTTCCTCACTGGACCTCTCCATCTCCTCCTCTGGTAAAGGTGGGTAGTCAGTGGGCAGAGGAGGAGGCATGGGGAAGGGTGGAGCAGGAGGCAAGAGCTCAAACTGCAAAAAAAAAAAAAAAAATCATGCATCAAAGGTTGCAGTGAGACTCAATTCAAATTTTTAGTCGAGTTAATTGCAAGGGCTAATAAATTCCTCGAAAAGTGTACATCAACGAAATAAGCAATATTTTCAAGTCAGGAAACCAATTTTGCTGCTAAATTATTGAATATATATGAGCTCAACAATAAAGATTTGTAGTATTTAATCTGTTTTTCAGGTTATTCAACCATCAGATTGGCACAAAATGCTTCTATGGCCATTCAGCGTTCAAGTGTTTCAGGAACCCCTGATCATTTATACAACTTCTTTAAAAAAAAATAAAAAATACTTCTGTGGACGCTGAAATTAGCACTGGGAATGTCTGTGCTGCTGCAACATATTTAGCATTGAGATGCTATTTTAGGCTTGAGTAGCTACAAAAAAATGCTAACTCATTTTAGCGAAACTAGCACACGATGACAGTATTTTCCAGCATCCCATCAGATCATTTTCTGAAGAACAAATTAACTCCTTTAGGACTTTGTCATCCATGTGTTGTCTGCAGATGGCGCTTGTGCGTCAGATTTATTGGCGTACCAGAAACAAGTGAATATATGGTTCCGTCTGGAACCTTTGTATATAAAAAATTAAAAGTTTTATAAATTGTGTTTTTATGTGCTAAAACCTATGTAATTAATTGATCTAAATTAATGTTTTAAAGACCTGGCACTAATTACATGAGTCTAACAATGACCTAAAACAGAAGTAATAAGTTGTTCTTATAGTTACTAAGAACTACCGCAACAGTACCACAAAATATTGTGATAGAACTTTACGTCCATATTGGCAATATGGACGTATGGGCAATCTGCATCACATTTGTGAGAGTCAAAGGAAAAATTTTGTATTGATGTAAGATTCAGAAGAAGAAGAAGAAGACGTGGAGATGTGCAATATATCTGCTTGTACTGATAAATGCATATTATTTTATGGGAAGCGCTCCTCCTGTTGTCTCAAACTAGTGAGTTCAAAGTGTTTCAATGCTTTTGCGAGACCCAGTGTAACCAGTTACACCAGTTCTGTATTCAGAAACCACGTCTGGAATCTTACCATGGGCGGCCTTGCTGTGATGGGACCAAACGGGCAGGGCAGATTCATCTTGTTCATCAGATGAAGCACCTGTTTCGATGCGAGATATGTACGCATTTAGAACAGGGACAGCAGAATATGTGTGTGTATGTGTGTGTGTGTGTGTGTGTGTGTGTGTGTGTGTGTGCGTGTGCGTGTGCGTGTGTGCGGAATCCTAACACAAGCCGGTTGCATAAACACACTGCGGCTCCCCAAACAGGCAGCCTGCAACACAGGCTACGTATGTAAAACAGACCGGCCGACTTCTGCATACAAATATGAGGATCAAGGTGGGATTGAAGCAGAAGACAGATACCTGAGGTGCAGCAGAGCCGTTCGGCTGGCGCACTAGCACCACCTAGACACCGACACGGGATGCAGCTCAGCTCCCAGGGAAATGCTAAACCCATAACTCATGCTTCCCACTTACGGTTTATTATTAATACTTGCTCCCCGAATTGGGTTTTAAAAGCCAAACGCTTGCTGTTTGATCCTCAAGAGCTTGGCCGGTGCTCAGAAACCTTGGGCACACTTGTTCCTGATTCGTGTTTCTGTTTCACAATCAGAATCTGAAGACTGCATGCTTTTTGTTTCGGTCACATTTTTTTTTCTTTTGAAAAACTGATTCCAGAAAGGAATATAATGCAACACAAAGACATGGAGATTCTCCACATCTGCATATCCATGCTGTTGGATGGAAAATAAAGGGAACAGAGGAGAGGCGGTGTTTACTCACTTGGACATAAAACTTTGGCACAGCGATGAGGGCATGCGTTATGTTTGTGAGGACGCCGTTGGAGGGCGGTGGGTATAAATATTTCAGCGTGGGATTTGAATGAAATCTCATCCTAAAGGGTTCGAAAAGAGGAGAGGGAACGTGAACACCAAGCATAACGAGTCATCCACCAATCAGAGATCAACTACTACTGGTTCTAGCTGGTGACTAGAAGGTCGAATCAGGACAAAAATCTGATTTTCTTTTCTGTTTTTTTTTTTCCTTTCTTCCGGATCATTTGTTGCCTTGTGGGTCTGCCAGTGCATCAACAAAGACAATGATGCAAGTTTTTGTAGATGAAGTAACACTAAGAAACACATGCTTTGATGTGTAAGTGGGTATGGTCTCGATTAGTCTCAATTCAATCGGGGACCAAAATTGCAACATTTCTTACTTTTTCCACTTTCACACTGCACTCTGTCAACCAAACCCTTTGAAAAACACCCCCCTGCCCCCCCTGAAGGTGGCGCTACACCAGGAACCCACTGAAGGAAACGTGTGCAACTTCCTTCTCAAACTGTGAACAAAACTGACGTAGCGTCAGATTATAGCAGTTGTAGAATTTCTACAAATCCTCAAGCCAATTCTCCTGCAAGACCGAGACCACGACATTTACCCAGAATGCCTTGCGCTAGTCCTATTCCTGCTTTTTGGAGAAGTCTCCGATCCACTTGCCTCCAGACATGAATTCAAACCACACTAGAGTTTACGTCAACCAAACCAACATCTAAATTTGTAGTTGGACCAGAGTTTGCATCAGAGTTTGATTGCGCATACACACTTCCCCAAACAAAAAAGATTTTCTAAGCAAACGAAAAAAAGTTCGGACTAAACAGGGTTGGTGTGACTGCACCTCCACTACCTCTATCCCAGATCTTTGTCACTTTAACAACTCCTCAGGACAAGACTTCATTTGAATTAAGGGTGCCATTTCACAAAGCTACTTGAAATAGTTATGGGCACTTTAAGTATTAACTACTTCAAAACTTAAACTTTTTTAGTAATACCATGTTGTGGCAAAAATGAAGCTTTAAAAAAAAGCTACTTTTTGAAAAGGTGCTGCAAAATCAGTAAGTTAGGCCGCAACAATAAACTGAAAAAAAAAAAAACACCCTGGAGGGACTGAAAAGAGAATTATTTACTTAGTAACAACTTCCACACCAAAGAATGTTGCTGTCAGAGCAACCTGGTAGCCGATGGCTATGCCACACTGACTGATTGGGAAAAGATGGGATTTCTACATTTTAATCTGGTCGATCGTGTTGAACCAGCAAATTAACCTGTGAATTTTAAACAGGTCGATTTATACAAACTTTTATTTTGCAAAAATTTGGAATTTCTTATCCCTAATTTGTGTGTGATTTAGGAATTCCCGCCATCATTTTTGAAACGACACAATGCAAAAGATGCTATACATTTTAGGTAATGGGTAAAAGTAAAAGTATAATAGAATCACCAGTCTTTACTAAAGACTGGTGATTCTATTTCCATTTACTTTTAAGCACGCAGCTTTGAGATACAATGGAAAGAAATCTTTCTGCAACCATTAAAGTTGCAAAAGATAAAAAAATAAATAAAAATTGGAAGTTGGCTTAAGATAAAAGTTGCGGCAACGAGAGAGAGTGCCGTTACCGTAGCGAGCGGTATCAAAGAGCACCTGGTCCCGTCAACTGGAAGGCCAGTCTACCTGTCAGGAGCTCAGTGGCAGCCCGGCTATCTAATTGGACACAAGGCGTCTGACAGCTCCCAAATATGCCTCTCAGATTCTCTTCCAGGTTCACTGTCAGCTCGCCTACAGGCGGTTTTTGCAGAGCGAACTGACGACACCTTGACAACTGTTAAGGACCACGTCATGCAAGCACACTGAAGTGTCCGAGGTAGTTTTGAGGTGGAGGCTGCAGGTTTCACAAACTTCAGGAACAGAGGCCCCCTAAAAGGTCTACTATGTAGTTTCTTTTATAGCTCATAAAATGTGGTCGAAACTCAAAAATAATTCAGTATCCCTTTTGTTTACGGCATGTAGTCCTTCTTACCCGAGGTTAGGAGAAACGCCAGTCTCTATGATTGGGATTTTTGGCTGTTTGAACTCCTGTGTCTTCTGCTTTTCTTTGACATGACTATGTGGAAAAGAGAAGAGATGAAACCAGAAACTTGTGATAATCTTCCCGTACTTCACAGAGGAAATCAGTGCAGCAATAAGAAGTGGCAAAGGTAGGTTGAATGGGAAGGCGAGGGTGATGTACTACAGAAAACCATACCCATCTGACACCGGGGGGTCCTTTAAAACTGTTAAATTATCTTGGCCTTGTGCAAACTCCACAATAAGGGTCTGGTCCAGAATCTGTAGCTGATGGAGCCTACTGAGGGCCTACAAGAAATAAGATGGGAGGGTGAGTACCATCATGCACCACAAACTCAAAGAAAACATTAGTTACATCTTTACATGCAAAGAAAACAATATTTAGTGGCTTTTGGACACAAGACACTCACTTTTGCTGCCATATTCTCACTTTTAAATCTCGCAAAAGCTGCATGTTTCTGTTAAGAAGGAAAAAATTAATCAATTCATGTAGGACATAAAAGTCAGATTTTAGGATGCAAAGGGGTCAAAAGACCTACCAAACGTCCCCGGTTTGAAAAGACTCGAACCGACTCGGCACCAAAATACCTCAGGAGGTCTTCCTTCTCGTCCGTATTGAGCTCAGCCGGTAAGTGGCGGACAAGCAGCGTTCTGCTGCCATTGCTTTTGGACGAGTCTTCATTATTTTTCTCCATTTCCTTGCTGGGCAGAAGGAGAAAAAACTTAAACATTGGTCCACAAAGACCAATGAATAACTCGCACCTCCCTTAACTTTCAGTTAAATTTATACGTCAAATACAAGTAGAAGTGAAACATCATCTACCATTACAGAATGCCACCCAAAAAGATTGAAAATGCAACCAAATGCTTTAATTTGTTTTAGGGAAAATAGCCATATAAACCACCCTGCCATAGTTGCCAGTTTTCTGCCAAACCAAGACATTATTACTCAATCTGGGAAGGGTCATAAAACCATTTCTAAGATTTGGAGTCACTCAACATTGAGAAAGATAGACTAGAGGGAAAAACTGGTGTGCCTACAGGATTTCAATGGAAGGTTAACATATTTGCTAAAATAAAACAAAAAAAAACATGATTCTCAAGACTATTAGAAATGTATTTTATGGACTGAGATGAAAATTTTTAAATGTTTTGGAAGGCATTTGTTCTGTTTCATCTGGAATAAAACTAACAGGATTTCAGCATGAAAACATGACACTCCAACATAAAGGTGACAGTGGGAATGTCTGAAGCTATCCTTCCTTCTGCAGGACTTGAGAGAAATGTGTTGTGCCTCAACCATAAACTCTCCTCTCTATCAGAAAATGATGTCATCCGTTGCAGTCACTGGTGGCACAAACTCAGGTTGAGGCTCCAATTCACATTGGAACTGGTTGGGTTGTATGTTTTTCTCTAATAAAATAAATGACTGGAGAATGACATCTACTACTTACTCTGGGTATGTTACCCTAATATTAAAATGTATTTGACGAGCTGAAAAAGTAAACGTGACAAAAAAAAAGCAAAAACATAAGAAATGGAGGTTAATGCTTAGTGCTCACTGAGTGACTGCATCACAAACAGAACAGACTCCTCTGAACTTCTCTGCTATGCGCTATGAACAGTTAGTTGCACGAAACATCTAGAAATTACCCTTCCTCTCTGAGAACTTTGTAACAAACTAAGCCGAATTAAATAACAAAGCGTGCTAAGCAATTGAGAATATTCAGTAGCCTTGAAAACGAAAAGACGAATTGTCCATAAGCAATACAAGGTGAAAAAGCCATTTCTCTTCGCGAAATCTCTTCTCAGGTTAAGCTAGCTTAATGCTACTGCTACTACCGACCAGGTATTTAAAATCAATTTTTACGAACCTATTTTATAAGGTTATTTAACGACAAGGCCCTGTTTTTAAAAAAAACGACTGAATTCAGCTTAGTAAAGAGCTCTAACGACGCAAAGAATTGTAATTTCCAATGAACAGATTTCATACTTGCCTCCTAAAGCTGCAAGGAAACTTCCGGGGAAATCTTCTTCTTTTTCATTCCGTCAGTTGACGCACATTTCAGAGACCTACTGCCTCCCTGTGGCAGAATGAAGTCACTACCTCTTTCACGCCGAACTTAGTGATCACATTTGTTTACCAAGTTTACAATTTTTCCCGGTCTTTTTAGATGTTTTCAACCAGTGAACTATAGCTTACAAAAACAATACACTGGTGAAAAACAGTAGTTATTGTTTTAACGTTATCCAGTTTTATGTTTTTGGTTTTAACTCTGAAATTTGTCTTCTACAAGAATTTTTATTCTAAAAAGTTACAAAAAGCCATTGTTGAAGTTACTACGAACGTTTTGGAAACATTCCTCAGCAGGTTTCAGAAAATAGCACTTTCCGTATTGAGAATGACCCTCAGAGAACTTTAAAGAATGTTTAAAAGGTTAGAAAACACTTTCATTGTCAAACAAAACTCCTTGAACATTCTTTCACAATTATATTCAAACCTTTAGGGATGGTTCCCAATAACTTACATTGTGAACATTGTAGATCAAGTTTTAGGGAACATTTCCTGAATTTTGGTAGTTGTTACAGCATAAAATTAATAGACCTTCAGCAACCCTTTGGGGAAAGTTCCCACAAAAGTTAATGATCTTCAGGGAACCCATAGGACTCATCCCATAAGTTTCATGAAATGTGTTGGTGTGAAAGTTGTAGATAACTTACATTGAACCATTAGGAAACCTTCTCTTGAGGATCTCTGAGGGTTACATTGAGAAGGTTGTAGTTAACAGGAAACGTTGAGGAATTGTTCTGGAAAGTTCTCCAATGGTTCCATGGTAAAAGTTGTGGATAATATTCAGGAAACTGTTAGGGAATGTTTTCTGAATGTTCCCCAGTGGGTACATTTCAGAACACTGGTACCTTCACATAAACTTTAGGGAAAATTATTTTTAAGATTTTGTGAAGGTTAAGCTATGGAGGTTGTAGATAAACTTTAGGGAGGCCATGGAGAACATTCCTTGATAGCTCCCACCAAGTTGCACTGTCAGTTAACATTAGATTAATCTTTAGAGAACATTTGATTGGTGAACACTTGATTATTTTCATAACTTTAGGAAAGGCTTCAGTTAGGTTAAAAGGAAGTCCTCAGATCTGATCCCTGTCACCAAATTTTACAGGCAGTATGCTGATAAAATAAATCTTATACAGCTTCCACTGCCATGTTTATTCCTCTGACGCAGTGAAGCAGTTTCCTCAGTCGTTTTATTCGCCACATCATCGCCCACAATTTTCGACACAAACACCAGCATCACATCCTCACTTCTCCGGTTGAAAAACCGTCACTGAGCCATCCTCTCTCTGCATCATTCTCCTCCGTCTGGTGCCAACCAGGCCAAATAATGACTCGGTGCATAAGATCATTATTCCTATAATAAAACAGACAAATAAAAGGCACTTTGTGTGGTACTCTGATAAATTTGCTGTGTTGTGACCGTCACACGGTTTTCTTGTAAATGCAGGATAACTTCCTATGTCACCTGTCTGCTGTGGTTGTTGCGCACAATGTGGAATACAAGAGCAAGGAAGTCACATTCTTTGGCGTATACATAATTGGATTTATTTTAATTCTAAATGTAGACCTGTTTCAGGTCATGATCGTATTTTGTTATTTAAAATGTCTTATTCCGACACTGAACAACCAGCTACCAATGCTCTTTTCCCCCAGCAGATGTCACCCTGACCATGTTGAAATAATAGATGTTTCTGCAGCAGAAATACACCACATGACCTGAAGCATTCATTCAACCGGGATCCAGTCACATTTTGTTGCTAGAAGTCTTAAGTGAACTAAAGTAAACAATTTTATTAGTACTGAATCATGCCCACTACAGTTTAATTAAATTACAATTAGTTTATTTATTCATTGAGTACACAGACAAAGACGTCCCCAAAGTTAGAATAAACTGTCTGCTTCTTGGCACTTAGATATTAGATGATATTATTACCAAAATCTAAATGCAACAGTTACAGAAAAGCTCTGCTTTTCCTGTCCACTCAAAAATCATGGTCCTTTTTTCACCCTCAGTCCCTCAGCCCCCCGGGGAAAATCTCCCTTACAGTTCTCGAGATGCCTCCAAATTCCAGCCCAGATGAAGCCCTTTCTTTGACGAGCAATGCGAGGGCATTCCTCCGCAGGGCGACACAAAGCCCTCTTTCACCGTGGCCTGACTCTGAAATTTCACAGGTGATGGGAGGAACGGCGGACACTCAACCCTCCTCCTCCTCGCCTTCCCCCGGTCTCACCGAGAGAGAGAGAGAGAGAGAGAGAGAGATGCTCACCAGCCGCGTTGCCAACTAAAAAGTAGTATTATATTGTAAAAAGATGAAATATTACACAGAAATAAACATGATGTTTAACAGAGCGGAGGAGACACAAAGTCAGTTCCCTGTCTTTGTAGATTAAAGATGTTTCCAGCTGGAATGGCTAAAAAGATAAGAAGGTTTTTAATGAAAGAGATGTAAAAAAAAAAAAATAAAATAAAAAAAATCCCAAAAAATGTGATTAAGGTTTGTTAATGCATTTGTACCTCTATATATAAGCAAGTTGTCCTGATAATAACTTCCAAGTGAGGCGTCTGCTTCAGTCAACAGGACATTATAAAGTGCAAAGCTGCCACTAGATGTTTTCCATGAAGCTCTCATCTTGAGACAGTCAGAATTTTTACATTAACCAATGACGGTAATTTGTAGGCTTTTAATTATTTATTTTGACCATTTTTTTTTTACCCCAGTATAAAATATTTCAGTTTTAAAAGCAAGAACTGGCTTTGAAATTTCTCTACTTGTCTTTGGGCAAGACACTTCACCCACCTTGCCTGCTGGTGGTGGTCAGAGGGGGTGCATGGGGCCAGTGCACGGCCCCAGGGCAGCTGAGGCTACAATGCAGAAACCACATCATTCAGTGTGTGAATGACTGAACGTAGTGTGAAGTACCTTGGGGTCTTCTGGACTAGATAAACTTTTTCACAAGTACAGACCATTTACCATGCGATGAACAAATTTGTGTTGTCTTAGGTGCTGCTATGTAAATCTTACGCAGTTATGTACATTTATCTATATGACAAAAGAACAAGAGGTGTGATCATAAGTTGAGCAAAATACAGAAAAAGTGCTGAGTAACCTGTGTTGTGGCTGTGTGCTTGGCATCATTTTGTTTCTGGTGTCAGATGTACCACTTTTAGTGTTTTCTCAGAGGGCCCATCTGAAAGGTATCCCAGGTGGTGCCAGCTTTACTTCCCTAGAATATCTCCCTATTGAACTTGCTTGCCTAATGTCAGCCCTCCAACTCCTTTGGCACAAAGGAAAAGCTGTTTTCTTAAACTGCACCATTTTTAAGCAGGCAGCCCTTAAAGAGATAAGAGTTTTGTACAAGAGAAGCAGCAACATTCCGATTCTTTTAGAATGTGGATTGTCTCTTCAGGGTCTCGGTCTTCTGGATGGCTCAAGAACTCAGCTGTTTGGACCTTGTGCACAGAACTTCCATGTTAATGTCTTTGGGTTCGTTACTCAGGTGGCAACAGATCTGGGGTCTGGATTTTGCGTGAAGGACTTAAGAGGTTTGCTAAGGTCTTTCACTCAACTGACCTTTCACTCCCTAATCAACCTGGGATTAATTAATTTTTATATTGTGATTTCATTGCACCTGCCAACAAGATAATGGCATTCAGGAGCGAAATAAGCCTCTTAAGGGCTGTCATTGCTGCATTTGTTTTAAATCCAATACACTAAATAATCTCCACAGACTCTGTACTCCAATAAGACTCCCACAAGTGCCATCAGCTCTTGATTACCACTGGACTTCCCTGATTGAATGCTGATGGAAGGCTGATACACCTCAGACAGTAAACTCAGGTCATGTTCAGCTTTCCTGAGCTATAAATGGACTCTTTGATACAGGCAATGAATGGGGGCCCGTCTGTGCTGGGATGGCATGGATTTCCATTAGCCCACATGGAAACATCTTGGAAAAACACAGCATGGATTAAGCCACCATTGTGCTGTCAGAATTATGGGTAGGAAAACTGGGTTGAATTTATGACTTTACAATTTTTTTAAACCAATTTTTATTTGACTACACTCCCCACAAAAAAGGGAGTTCCATAGCAGCATGTCATTCCAGATCACTATAAAAGCAGCCTTTATAGTGGTTCAACGTTTAAGAAAATGTATCGCTCATCGTACTAGTCTGGCTAGTCTAGCTCCTCAAAAAGACTGGTTTTTGTCAAACACTATGAGCAACGTTTTTGAATTGTAAACATGCGTCAAATTAATCGCTATACTGTCCCAGAGATCCAGTTGGTTTCCAAAATCGCTGAAGAAATCAATGATCTTTCAGTCAGCCACAGCAGACAAGGCATGGTGCTTAAATCAGCTGATCCCAGGCTATCTTGTTGACAGCTGCGATGAATAACGGAACCGAAAAGCTAAGCCTATTCTCAAGTGGACAACAGATGCATCACATTATGTTATTATGGAGTAAATGTTATTGCTGGATTCCAAAAAGAAACTACTTACAGCACATGGTTTTTTACGTCTCCTGTCGTATGTGCACAGTCAGTTTGCATTAAACAGCCAACTTCGGCGGACGGAAATTAAATGTATGTTTTGTGCTAATGTCTAAGCAGTGCTCAACGAGGAGAGATAAAGTCAGGATGCCCACTCTGTTTACGTGGGTTGTAATAACGGTGCTATACAGGATCGCAGGCTCTGAGCTAACCACTAACCTCTCCAGGTGATCGGAGTCTACAAAGAGACAAATAACACGACCAGTGTCCGTCTTTGTTTGATTAGCATTTTACAAGAAGCATTTGATAACATGTGATGCTAAGGAAATGGCAGAGTTTATCTTGTGATAGGTAGGTTCACAATCAACCCAGACCAGACATGCACTTACTAAAGTTGATTGAGAGTTCAAAAGGACACCAGGATATATATATATATATATATATATATATTCTTGTTTTGT
>NW_006800132.1:1003610-1028746 GCF_000485575.1 Poecilia formosa
CTAAACATTTTCTGAGCTCAAAAAGTAAAAAAAAAAAAAAGAAATTTCAAGATTAATTTCACGTAAATCTTCCAGGGGATCTGGAAGGATAATCTTCAAAACCTCACTCCCATGGGGTTTAAAGGTCATCCTCAAAGTTATTCAGCCGTAAAAGGCGAATATGATTTCCTATTGGCCACTTTCAGGATGGCAATGGACTTTTTGAGCCTTTCTTTGAGCAGGACAAAGCTTTGCTTTGTGGCAAACATGTTGTGCTCTGTCAGACAAAACAAAGTACCAGTAACCACCGGTTCTTGAAGCTGCAATAGCACCAAACTTCTAAACTTATAGTTTCACTGTTTTCAGAGGAACCAAATTGTATACAAGGACCCACCTGTTCTATTTACACTCAAAAGATCTCATATTCAAAATCCTCCAAATACTCCTGCATCCTGTATTCTGCTGTGGGATATTTTGTCTCCCCACATCATCCCGATCCGCTGGTGCAGCTAGACTGCCCTCTCTAAACTCTTAATTATGTCCTTAATGCAGGGGCACCACCCAGAGCTTGACTGGACCACATGGTGAAAGAAGGTACACAGCTGGATTACAGCCGGCAACCCCGACTTTTTCCTCCAGCCAAAATTATACTCCCTGGGAGAGATTTTCAGCCCTTTGAAGGTTATTTTTCCTTTTAAGAGGATCTAAAGACAGCTGCGTGCTTGTAACAGTTTCTATTCTTTCGCTTGATAATGCCACAACTGCTCTCTCTGTGATTACAACCTGCGTACGACAACAATACCGTATGTTTGATCTTATGGGACGCTGACATGACCACAAACGTTCTGAGAATGAATTGCCTCCGAGGAAGATGAATCTTTCCGGTTAATCTTGTGTCTGAAAGAAAGCAGAGAAAACGCGACATGGCATTGTTTTCAGAGACCGTATAATCTACCATCTGAGAGTTGGATGGCACTGGTGAGAAGAGAGAGCACATACGGAGACCATTCGCAACTTTAATAGATTCCAGGCAAAGTCTCGCAGCTTTTCAAAAGACAGATGCTCAGACTCAGAGCTGAGGTCATCGTTTTCTGCACACGTGATGGTTCTATGTATTCTGCTTTTTGATCAACTATTAGACATCATGAGTAATATTTTCTTTGTTCATGCTGTTGTTGTAAACTCCATCCATCCATCCATTTTCTGAACACCCTTGTCCCTCAGTGGGATCGGGAGGGGTGCTGGTGCCTATCTCCAGCTAACGTTCCGGGCGAGAGGCGGGGTACATCCTGGACAGGTCGCCAGTCTGTCGCAGTGTTGTAAACTCAATATACATTTTTTTGTTAAGCAGATTCACTACAATCCTACAACAGTTAGCTAAAGTAGCCAGCTAGCTAAGACGACAAGCTTCTATTTTAGGTTGCCTGGATTTGGAAAAAAATTGCAAGAATATAGTTGTCATCATATTACTTATGATGACAACTATAAGTCATCATAAGTAATATTTTCTTTGTTCATGCTTTAATGCTGGCAAAAATAAACTAACGTCGCAGACACTAAATATTTTTGCAACATGCGGATTTGGAGTTAGGGCCTCAAAAACTCGACTTTACGCCTCTGTTAAACCCATCATTCTTTGGCGTTTGCAAGAATGATGAATGTCATTCAACTCATACAACTCCAAATCAGGGAAAGTTTGCAGCTTAGTGACAATGAATCTCCATGTTAACAGTGCTTTTCAGCAAAGCAATAAATAAATAACACTAGCTATTTTTCGCCTTTCCCAATTAAGTTGGAAATAAAGAATACGTTCTATTGCAAACACATGGCTGCAAAAGAACATTGTGAGAAGAACTGTGTGTTTGCTTTCACAAATAGAAGTAAAATGGATTCTTACAATACCTGGAACACTTAATTGCTCCCCATCGCCTATTTGTTACACAATAAGCAAAGCCAATGTTGATGATCTACAGGAGCTTTTCTACTCATTGTATGTCCCTTTTTTTTTTGCAATATAGTGTAAATATACTGTGCTCTGAAAATGTATAAATTTTCTGCATTAATGAATTCACAGCAGAACATCCCAGTTTCTTGCTCCCTGTGCTTTTTTTTTTCCTGTGAAGTTGCATGCTGGATAAGTTGCTGCCTCACCTGCTGCACATAAAGACCAATGTCTTGTGATTCCATCCCAAGCAGCTGTTTAACTACATGACCTTCAGGCAGGCTGGTTTGCTTCTAAAAGTGCTATGCGAAAGCGGATGTGAAATTTCTGCATTATCTGCCCAATTGAACTGAGCATCCTGGATTATTCTGGTGCGGAAGTACTTTTACTGTCCTAATTGGAACATAAATTCTGCATCTATACATGAGACACAGCTTTTAATGGTTATATTATACAACAACTTTAAATTAAAACCTGTTGAAGTGTTTGTAATCTCCATTTTCTAAATTGTTATATAACTGAAAAATCCTAGAAAATGCTCAATGTTAGAGAAAAAATAGAAACTTTTGAGCTATGACACAAAAAATGTCTTCTCATAGTCACCTTAGTTTATTTTCAGGGGCTCCGTATTTTCTTGACCACTGCAGTAAGTTCAACTAAATATTTTTTGTCTGGTTTGCTAGTGGTTAGAGGGGATGTGAATAGTCAGTTAAGACTAAGACTTTATTTTTCTGCTAATTATTTTCCCTGGAAAAAACGAAGAAAGAAAACTTACCCAGCTCTGTCAAACAACATGACCATTCGCGGTAAACACTGACGACACAATCAAGCATTTATTATATACAGCTGTGCTTGCAGAACCACAAGAAGGCAAATAAAAGAAACCAAGGCATTGAGAGTAAGTTTTAGTAACTTTCTTTGTACTTTATCTCCTTGCAACCACATAAGAATAAACCATTTTCATTTGGTTGACCAGATTCAGAAGTGCCCTATAAATAAGCTAACTTTCAGGTTGTCAATGTAGCTAACTTTCGGTGGTTAAATGGTAATCCAGTTTCTGCTGACGGAACTTTATCGAAGAATTTTTGTTTGACACTGATTTTTTTTTTCTTTTTTTTTTTTTTTTAGATTATTTGCATTTTGACACAACCAAAAAATGTCATAGCTGTTAAATTCCTTGGCCGTTTGCGTTTGTTTGTTTGGTTTTTTTTGTCTGTTTTGGCCATTTTCGTATTGCGTATTTTGTTCTTTAGGTCTTGCCGTACTCTGTTTGTTTCAATGTGGAACTGTGAGCCTGCTGAGCTGATCGTCTACTTCTCAGTCCAACATTCTCACGAATAACCTGAAGGAAACGCATAATGTGTGATACTGTTTGAATCTTTAACATTCTCTAATAAACCTCTGAGGTCTTCACAGAATAAATCAAGCTGTTCTGAGATTATATCACCGAAGTCTAGTAGGTAGGCAACTTCTGATTACATTAGTTGTACTGGATTTTATTTAGGGGTGTCAAAATAAAAGGGGGCTGAATTCACACAGTACGCCAACCTTTACAGACTTTTGAAACCGCAATTGTTTCCACTTCACGATTTAGATCCTTCTTTTTGTTGGTCTATCTCAAAAGTCTTGCTGAGAGAAATACTGGCATTGTGGGTTGTAACTTGGCACCACAGTAGCTTTTGTATTCATTACAAATGTGCACAAAACTTTGTTGATATTCAACTAAGGTAGAAAAAAAACAAATTTCGCCTTTCGGTGTTTCTATTAATTAACAAATGCCGTTAAAATCACACTTGAATACGTTTGTTCACACGATAAGTCATTAAAGAGCCGTGCCATCGTTTTCATACCACTTCCTGTCACTTTCTTTGTCTTTTCCACTGGTTATTTACATAACTCATGTGATACGGATAAGAGTTTGTTTTGTTTTGTTTTTTTGCAGTTTGCGGAATGCAATCATTTCGATGCAGCCGATAAACCACCTCATCCTAGTGCAAAAACCTTTTATCGAAAAATGTGTTTCCATTAAGCAGATTTTCGAAAAATTAAGCAAATTTTTAAAAATTATTTTCATAATTCCAGTTCGCTCAATTTTACGGTCAGTGGAAATAGTGAGGGCGCAATCCAGAAAGGCAGGTCAGTTTACTGACCCTGTGGGAGGAGACAGTTGCTTGAAAAGCAGTTCTATGAATGAGGCTGACGGCTACTGCCTGTGAAGCAGACCAGGAAATGTGAGAGAAAAATAGATTTTCGCTGCTGCCTACTGAGAAGTGTGAACCTCTTATTGGTCTTATTGGTAACACATGTTCACCTGAGGCCCATGATAATTCGCTTAAAACAACATTTTGAAAGAATTAGCATTTTATATTCTGCACTACATGTTTTACTTTCCCCCTTTAGGCTTTTATTTAGTTGGTCTGTCACTGGGGGGGAGGTGGGTTAAAAAAAAATGACCAAACTTCAAATTGACATCTATGTGAGAGAGTAAACCATTTCTGCACATATGCAGACAAAATTACCTCAAACGTAAGTTCACTGAGTTCTGCTGTACAAATTTTAATCTGTCATAATCAGTGGCTTCCCCCACATAAAAGGACCTGTTATACTCGCATGTACAGACATAAATCCACCCAGAGGCTAATAGCTGGTTGAGGGCCACCCACCTCACATCGTACAAGACTCTCCAGCTTTCTGTCCAGTCATGTTATTGATTTCTTTCCTCATTGACCCAGCTAATGTTAACCTAAATATTAAGTAACTAAAATAGCAGAACCAGGGTTCAGAAAGACTAAACTCCAACTATTGAAGTTTGACTGGGAGGCGGGCAGCGAGGATTTTATGTACCAGTTTCCGAAGGCTTTCTAGATTACGTCTCTTTTCCATCAACTTTTTTTGGACTGTTTAGTCAAGACGAGTTTATTTCTATTGGACATTTCGACAACGAGGCAGTTCATAAAAACATTATACAGCAACAAATAAACAAGCAATAAACATTACATATTTTCAAATACCCTCATCAAAATCATCTAGAAAATGTACATCAAATATGTTGATCAATGTTCCACTTAGTACTAATCAGCAACAAATCTAAATAGGTAGGTGTTTAGTCTTGATTTAGAGGAAATCAGTGTTTCTGCAGTTTTACAGTTTTCTAGACGTTTGTTCCGGATTAGCGGAGCATAAAAGGTAAGGTAATTTTATTTATATAGTATATTTTACAGCAAAAAGGCAATTCAAAGTGCTTTACAATACAATACAATGAGTTAGAAGGAAATGCAACAAACCAAAGGAAAGAACAAACCCCATGTTTAAGAATAAGTAGTCTGTGATTTATAAACAGCAGAGAGGAGACAGGGCGTTTGCTGTTGCAGCTCCTAAACTTTGGAATTCTTTACCTATGTCGGTAAAACAGGCCTCTTCTTTAGCAATTTTTAAATCTGCTCTTAAGACTTACCTTTTTCGGTTGGCCTTTGATTCAGTTTCAACTACTGCTTTCCTGTATTTATCTGGGTATGTTTATGTATTGTATAGGGTGTTTTAAGTCACTGTATTGTTGGTTATAGTGTGTTTTAATTTTGATTTTTATTTGATTAATTTTGTGATTGTACAGCACTTTGGTCAGTGGTACTGTTTTAAAGTGCTATATAAATAAACTTGCCTTGCCTTGCCTTGCCTTGCCTAAACTAGTAGTTGTTTCTATGGATTCTTGTTCTGATAATGTTGTTCTAAGGTAATGATTAGTTTCTCTAGATAAGCTAATAGGAGTTTCTATGGATTCTATGTTTGTTGTAATTCCTGAATATATAAACTAGATGCTCCTGTTGTAAGCATACTCCATAATTTATAAGAAACGACTGAATGCTGCTTCTTCATGTTTGGTTCTGGTTCTGGGAATGCAGATTAGACTAGAACCAGAAGACCTGAGAGGTCTGGAAGGTTGATCCAATGATAACAAGTGTTTCATGTATTCTGGTGCTGAGCCATCCAGTGATTTACAAGTTAAAAGTATCTTAAAATCTATTATCTGAGCTATGTTTCATGTAAAAAATAATAATAAGAAAAAAAGACGTAAATACTGCTCTAAATCATGCAAAGCCAATATGATACTTTGCTGCAATTTTGGAAATTTTCAAAAGGCCTTTTTAACAAAATACTATTTGTATGGTTGAACGTTTTTAATGTGACTTTTTGAATAGAGAAATTAGCTCTTCAAAATCCAGCTGAAGGGCCAAAGGGCTTTCATGCAAATCCTGAAGCATAAGTCTAAATAACGGCGCTCTGCAGCTGATATGGTGTATAATTATAAAGCCGTCTCGCATCTGAACATCCCAGAAGCCTTGAAGTGAAACTTTTAACTTTTATCAAAGTAAGCCATCATTTTTGGATGCCTCAAAGCAACAGTGTGCCCAGACAGGAGAACATTCCTGCCTTCTCAGACGTTATGCTAAAGCAGAGTGTTGAGAGTCTGGTTGCAATATTGCTGCTTTCTGATTCATTCTGCTGAATGAAGCCACTTCCTATTATAAACACCTGTAGTCCACACCAAGCTACCTTCACTGAATGGCAAGTGATTTTTACTCTGGTGAAAGCTTTTTTTGTACGGAGAGTTTTTTTTTTTAAGGAAATTATACATGGCCTGTTGTGAGTCAGTTGAAATCAGAGCTTTGGCTACGTATTTACATAGGTTTACATGTACGATTTGTCAAAGAGGCCCATGGGAACTCTGGAAGAGATGCAGAAATTAATATCTCAGGTGGGAGATTTCTCCACCGGACAACTGTTAACTGTGAAGTACACAATTTTGACCTAAACTAAGTCCTTTTTTTTAATAATCCATAATTTATCTTCTTCTTACTATGCCACAAGTCATGAAGGAGGCAAACATGTAAAGAAGAGTGCTCTGCTCAGATGAGACCAAAAATGTCATACATGGTAGTGACAGCATCAGGCTGTGGTATGTGTTTTTAGTTGGTTTTTTTTTTCTTCAGCGTTAACAGTGAAGCTGGTCAAAGTTGCTGGTGACAGAGCTAGATTGTAACGGCAACCCTAAACATAGAACCGATGCTGCAATTAAAGAGTTCAGATCAGGGTTCCATCAAGCAAATCATGGAACTTTTATCAACGTATTGATGTGTTTATGTCCAGAAAATGACTCTTGTTGTCAATGTTATCTTTAAATTTGGCCTCATAATTCACATACATATTTGTTTTTATATCAGATTACTGTACGCATGTCATGTAACATGCCACCACACTGACCGAGAGACCACACAGTGATGTCTAGAACACAAACGTCGCTAAAGGCATGGTTACAAAAAAACACAATATAAAGAGGTTTCCCCGCCTCGCAAGATAAATCTCTAAACTTCCCTACTAAAAGAAGTGTGAAGATTATTCACTCTTTCTAAATACAGTAGCAGCCAAAAATAATGTTGGTGAGAAGTTTGGTTGTATTGGAGGCAGGGCTGGGCTGAGCGTACAGAGAGAGCCTTTTATGCTCTCCTCTGCAGTGTGTAAACGGAAACAAACAGGAGCCGAGTGTGCCCCTGAAAAGTTAAAATGCTATTTCAGGCAGAACTGATTACAAATATGAAATCCTATTTACCAATTTGAATCAAAGCAATAATGAAAAGAATAAAGATGAGTGATTATTATTTCATGTCAACTGCAGGTCTCCCAACACATTGAAGAAACACACTATACCATTAATTTACTAAACTTCATGAGGAAATATTTAAGATTAGCTCTAGTTTCTTTTCTAGATCGTCCATAAAGCCAAAACTTTGACCTGTTATGATCTTGACCTGCAGTCTTCAACCTTCCACCTGTTTTTTGTGTGTGTTTGTTTTTCATACATACAATTCCTAAAAAAAATGTCAAAAATCTAATATTTTATTGGATGTTTTTTTTTTTTTACCTTGGCCACACTTTGGAAGCCATTGGCATACTCTTGGCACCATTCTGGATATTTTGATTACCTCAAACAAAAATACGTTGAAGTACTGCTACTTTTACTTGAGTAAAGGTTTTACGTGCTCTACTAAGCTCTGGTTGTGAATGCCGTAGACATATTTGTGAATGAAAGCTGAAGGGGTTCCACCCATTGTCTCAGTCTTTTTCCCAACAGGATATCAGTCCAGCAAACTTCCAGTTGTGAGCCAAGCGTAGCATTCCCGAGGCTACCATCTGCTGCAGTCGGCCTGGCATCTTTCAGTCACATCCATTTTTGCCGACTAATCTCTCAAACACTAAACAAAAATGTTTGGTGCAAAATATCACTTATGAATTAGTGCATTAACACCACAGTACAAAGCATAACATTTTCTATTAAGTCCTTTTTTTTTCTTGAACGCTTTCATGTAATCATTTTTCAAATTATTAAAGCATAAAACAAATTTCTAGCTATTAGGATTTGCTCTTGATGACAGGAAGCAAACTTTGCAAATGTGTCTCCTGTTTTATGAGCTACAGACAGATGGGAAGTGGTATGAATCCCTTTCTGCTCAGGCATAAATCAGGACCAGAGAAGCAGCTCTGCTGTCTGCCACGGGGCATCCACAACCAGCATCTGATCTGGCTGGGCTGGGAACGATGAGCTGGCTGAAGAACAGAGGCAGGTCAGCATCCATGGTGTTTTAAAAGGCTTTTAAGGAATCCTGAAAGACAAATTAATGCTATAGTGGTATAATAATAGACCTTAACTCATAACTCCAAAAGTACAATCTCAAATGTTGACATGGTGACTCAGTATTATTTTTTTGTCTTTTGTCCAGCCATTTATCTGATAATTCAAGATCAAATTTCTCCATTTAAGGTGCAGTATGTAAACTATTCTAAAAAGTTCCGTTTTTACATATTTGTTGAAACTGTCACTATGTTGTGACAAAATGAGATGGATAATCTGTGAAAAAATTAAGCTCCTCTCCCTTCTCCACTCCTGGCTCAAGGCCCCCTCTTCTATCCCCTAAGCTGCAGCTAGCACATCCTGTTGTGCTAGCTGCACCACAGACTGTGCAGCAGCTACCTTCCATGCTAAGGCTAATTAGCACATTTAGCAGCGTACATGAGTTTGATTGACAGCGCTAAGTCCCTCCTTCTGGGTCTGATTGGTTGTTTTTGGTCGGATGCATTTTGTCAAACAGCAGTTGTAGCTCCTGGAGGAGGTGGAGGAAATATTGATCTTTTTACAGATTATCTGTCACATAACAAACTATCACGACATGGTGATAGTTTTAACAAACATGTCAAAAACACATTCTTTATAAAAGTTACATACTGCACCTTTTATTGAGTTGTTTGTCCAACATTTATTGTTGTTTTTATACCTAAAAAGACAGGCATATTTATTGGCACCTCTGGCAAGGATGAGTGAAATGCTTTAGTTTAGTGTGTGTGTGTGTGTGTGTGTGTGTGTGTAAATATATATATATATATATATATATATATATATATATACATACATTTTATATTTTCAGTTTTCCGACAGTCCTACAGATTTAAAATGTTCTATTACAGAAAATGCATGATGCCATGCAGTTGTAGCAGGTTTACGTGGCAATTATTAAATGAAATGGGGCCCACAGCATTACAGATCCTCTACCATGCTTAACAATGGCCATGACGTACTTTTGTGCTCGTTCAGTTTATGTTTCACTCCAATTTCACCTGGAGTGTTTTTTTTTATTTTATTTTATTTTTTTATTTTTTTTACAAATAAATAAATAAATCTTCTTAGCCAACTTGAGCAAACTGTATTTGTGCTGAGGTGACACAAAAAAATTTTTTTTTGTTTGTTTTTCTGGCAAATGACTGGTTGAGATGTTCAGTCATTCTCAATAAATTCAGGAGCTCAAATCCCAAAGTGAAACAGATCATATTAACAACACAAATACTAATATTTTAAGACATTTATTTCTGTTAATTATGAAGATTTTCTGCTTCCAGCTGACAAAAACATGATTAAGATTAGAATGTTACATCAGACCAATAATAATAATAATAATAATAAAACTTTCATACAGAAATGTGGGCTTAATGAAAAGTTTGTTTTAAATTTTATTAATCCTGAAAGGAATT
Source organism: Poecilia formosa (assembly GCF_000485575.1). Taxonomy (NCBI): domain Eukaryota; kingdom Metazoa; phylum Chordata; class Actinopteri; order Cyprinodontiformes; family Poeciliidae; genus Poecilia; species Poecilia formosa. The sequence goes on from NW_006800132.1 coordinate 1,013,608, forward strand.
GTTAAAAAAATAATAATTCTAATAGTGATAATTAGGTGGAAGTTATTTTTGAATCACACGGATGTGATTGTTTATGAACCAGTCCATAAACAATAATGTGGGGCAGAAACTGATAAATGCATCTGTGTGTACCAGATATGTTTAATGAGACCCTTCCAGCACTTTGTATGTTTTTATGTTTTAATGAACCTTGCCACTTTTGAATGCACCCGCACTCGGATAAGACTACTGGGGGCTAATGGGTGGACCCTGAGGAGAACTTCCAGCCCCGTGATTTGTTCATCGGGGGCTGGTCGACTTGTCAGTCCCCCTGTAATCGTTGCACTGGTTTGCGGAGCTTGTCCAACCCTCCCTGTCCTGGGGGACGCACGAAGTGGAGCGGCTGCACTTGGTGTGCGTTTTTGTTAAAACCCTGATACCTTCACTGTGAAGGCTGGGCGCCGGGAAAGAGGATCTGGCCCCTCTTTGTGGTGGAGAGAAGAGGCTCAACCCCCCCCTCCTCCCCTCAACTTCCCCCCCTACACACACACATATGGCTCCTCTGTAGGACAGTTTCCATTTTTCATTCGGGATCGTGGAAGGGACGCCAAAAAAGACAAAAAGTCACCTGAAGTCGCGCTCACTTTGTGGGACCCCGAACATGGAGATGCAACGGTGGTCCACAAGGTGGAAAACGAAACGTTGGCTCATGGATTCCACTAGAACTGCATTCATCACTTTAACACTGCTTCTGCAGGCTGCTTGTGTCAGAGCAGGTAAGGAACAGCGAGAGGCGAAGTGTAATGAAGTGTGAGCGGGCTGAGACGGAGCGCCGGCTGGATGAGGAAAGGGTTGATGGGGGGTGGGGGGGGAGAGAGACGGACTTTACCTGAGCGCAACAGCAACAGGTTTGCATCCTCGTAGAGCGAGTTTTATTGTGGACACCTGCGGAAAGTTTACGCTGCAGCAGTGTTGCTGTGCAGACAGCAGAGCGCTCTTCTGCCGGAGACGACAAGTGCGTTAAAGTGTTCTGTCTCGGTGTCCAAAATAAAAAACTAAAAAAAAAATACACCTCATATGTACGCATGAATGGAAGCGTCTACCCAGAGGATGAAACACTTCGCTCTGTTAAATTGATCCTCAGCCGCTGGTATGCGCTTAGAAAGACCCGGGAGCAGAGCGGCTTTCTCCTTTTCTTTTTTTTTAATTTTTTTAAAGATTCACTTCATCTCAAAGACACCTCTTTGTTAAGAGTGGCGGTCCTCTGGGTGGGTATTTGTTGGACCCTTCATTTTGGTGACATTTTCCATGTATTGTGAAGGTCTGCTTGGATGCAGTATTTGATAGGGTCATGATATTTCGGGTGCCATACACATTAAAACTTTGCTTCTTAATAAGATATTTGGCCACTTGGGTGGACTTTGGTTGCCTTTTTGGGGCCACATCTCTTGTAGAGTGCTCAAGATAGTAAGGAGAGCAGTGTGGTCATCCTGATGTTGGGAACGGAAGAGGAGCTTGATGAAAATGCAGGTGAACTGGAATAAGTTGGAGATATTCAACAGCATCCATGCTTTCCTGATAATGTCTGTATGGAGTGGCAAGAATGTCACCCCATCCGTTGAGTTGCGGGGATGTGAAATTGCAAGTCTAGACTCACTTTAATTGACAGTAGCTCCATGTAATGCTTCAGTGGGTGTAATACCATGACCCGAAGAGGAGATAGGCCCGACAGGATGGGTGATTAATTGAAGGCTATGATGCAACCTGCAATTTTTGTTGGCCCACACGGCAGGCAGTCTGTTGGCACATGGTGCTAAGATAACTCCAAACTTCTGGGTTGAGGTTTATTCCTTTTTCTTTGTCAGAAGGGTTACACGAGGTCAGGGAGACGAACCCTATCTCCATGCTGCCCTGGTCCACACTAAAGGCCCAGTCACTGGTGTCTGGCCCGCTACCCTACCTCCCCCCCACCCACCTCGTCTCTCTCCAACTGCTAACTTTGCACTCAGATGCTTGGTAGGCTGCAGAACAAGGCTGGGTTGTGCGATTGGTGGGACCGCTTCCCCTCTAAGTACTGAGCGCTTATTTGATGATGGTCCTTGTTGCACTTCCCTATGATTTCGGAGCCTTCAAAGGACAGGGCCTGCATGAAGAGCTAGTCCGCAGTCATAATAGGCACTGTAGTCACATGGCTCCAGATTATTCAGGCCTCACACATTGGACGATGGACAACTGAGGTTTAATTTGGCTGAACGTATGATGCAACCATTGGTTAATTCATTGTACTTTTAAAGGACCTCAAAGGAAATTGCAACAATAACTCGACAAATTGGAGTCAGTTTCTCTTAACATCGAGTTAAATTAGGTGTAACATCTAATTTAGCTTGCTGCTGATGCATCCTGCTGGATGATTGCTGGAACTGCATGCCGGATTTGCAAAGTCTCACCTTTCCTTTCAACTCCTCTCTAAGTCCTGCCTCTTCATATATACATTTTCAAGTATGCCGCTGCAGGGCCCATCTGTGTTCCTCTGTCTGAGTCAGTCAGTCCCTTCAGAGCTGTTTATAGCAGCCAGAGCAGTTTCTGCAGGGTGCTCCAGCAGTGTACAGACACGTTTTCTCAGCCCCCGGGGCACAAGCTCAGATGTGCATTCCAACAAAAAGAAGAGAAAAAAAAGTTAGCATTTTAAGAGGACTTTGCTTAATATGTTCAACTGGGAAGTTCAGAGCTTTGTCCACTGAAGCATCAATGGATTTATGGTGTTTGACCATAAATCGGAGACAATCTGTTTGTCCTCCAGAGAAAGTACAAAAGGATGTCTTGAGTCAGAATTTGAAACAAAAATCAACTCCGTCTTCTTTATAGCCATGAGAACTAAGGTTTTTGCTTCATTATATACACGAATGATGATTTTTCTTAATTAATTTTTTTCTGTATGGAGGTATCCATTAGCATGAGTTGATGTGAGGAAAACCTAAGTAGGGGAGAGTGGAGAGAAGGAATGCTTTGAAAAACTGGGTAGGTCTGAGTGAAATTTCCTTGGTATGACACTCAGCATAAAGCCGTCTTGTTTTAGCCGGCAGCGTGATGGAAGTCGAGGGAAGCCAGAGGAGAGGAGGGAGAGCTGGGGAAAGCGGGTGGGGGGGTTAGGAGGTAATATATGAAGGGAGAGACATTCTGACGGAAGACGGTGTTAGAGTCTCAGGGAGCTGCAGGTGAAAAGGTTTCACCTGTGGGTTTTTTTTTTGTTTTTGTTACTGATTTACCTTGCTGTAAAGGTGTAAAAACAACATTAACGCTTCCTGTTTGTTTTGGTTTTGTTGAACCCTGATTTCTTTGGCTTCATCCCAGAGAAAAGCTCTTCTCTTATCTCCAAGAAGATAGGGGGTTTTACCGTGAACATGGCGCAGGTGTTATCCAATCTCAAGTTGAAGTAGAGCTGCTCCTCCCATTGTTCCACACCTCCCAAGTTTGCATACGCTTGAACAGAAGAGACGGTCTAATATTTTAATCCTTCCTACTGTGTAGTCTAGAAAGTTTCCCTTCAGCTATGCGGCCTGTTTGCTTGTCCCTAAGGGCAAACACACACTGACTCATCAGGTGCAGCCTTTCAAAGCCTGCACACACTCATTTGGGCCGCCTTAATGGATTGGCCCGTGTTTGTGTTTTCTCAACACCTCTGTGTGAGGGTCGCAGGCTGGACAAGCTGCAGCATCTGGACTGTTTGCATCTGTGCACAAACTCAGAGTGAGGTCCCCGTTTTTCTAAGAAACACATTGGTTCTAGGCCTCTCACGTTAACAAACCTTCCTGGATGATAAATTGTCCCAGAAGTTATCGCGATAAACGATAATATTGTTGTTTTGAGATCTTTTTCAGGGAATATAATGGTAATGGGATAAAAATGCAAGAACACTCTCTCGAAGATCAATAAACTTTAAATTCTAAAGAATATTTAATACTGGAAGTGGACGACATTTTAAATATCCAAAGTAAATAAGCAAAACAACAAATAATTGAATTATGAACTCTCTGTGGACAAAATTGTTCTTCCAAAAAAGGGCTAGTTGAGACCAAAGCACCATACTGAAGACTTTTGTCAAACAGTTTTTGGTAGAAAGAGAGAAATGATTGATTATCCAAATGAAAATGATTGAGCTCGTTTTGATTAATTAATTGATTTATTGCTGCAGACCAAACTGGTTCGTCCTGAAGTTGTTATTGCTGCTGCAATATTTCAGCATTCAAACAGACTGGAGGTAATGTTACTTTGACTTAATTGCGTGTTATGCTTACTTGCTGTAATGTGCTTATATGGAGGTTAACTCAATGTGGGCATATGCAGATGATTCTCACTTTTACCAGCCGAGAGGAAAATGCTTAAGAGTCTACAGTCATGTCTCCCTTTGACAAAATGCAGCCTAATGCTGATTGGCTTGCAGGGTTTTGCATGGTGCATGCTGTGTTGGCTGAAGCAGGTCTGTTCTTGTTGCATGCACTATTGGCAGGCATTTATGAGATGAACACAGACGGTGAAACATACAGTGCTGTAATGTGTTTGGCCTTTTATGTCTTCTATTTTTTTTTTGTCACAATTGAATATTTGAGATCATCAAACAAATTTTTGTACGCAAAGAGATGAAGAGCGAGTTCAAAAAGTAATTTTATTTCAATAAATATCCATCCATGTTCGGAAGTAGCCAAAGAAACCCAGATCATCACACTGCCACCAATTTTGAATGTCAGCATAATGTTTTTTTAAATTTTATTTTTAATGTGTGTTTTATACCTGATGTAACAGAATGCACACATTCCAAAGAGTTCCACTTTGTTTTCTTCAGCTCACAAAAAATTTATGCAGAAGCTTTTTTTTTTGTCTTTTAGTAAATGTGAAACAGATTTTTTGTTGTTGGTGGCAGTTTTAGCCTTAATATTGAATAATAAATATAGATTTTCTCTGAAGCAGACGAGGCCTGCAGAGCTTTAGGTCTTACTATGAGTTCTTTTGTGACCTCCTCCGAGTTTTGATGGGTTTGCCACGACTGGGAAGGTTCACTACTGTTTAGTGTTTTCTCTAATTGTCTACAATGACATGTAAACCTTTTCAGTCACCTGATGGATGTAATTTGCTTTTTTTTCTTACAGTTTTCAGAATTGCTTTGAATTGAATTGAGCTGCTTGTTGACATTTATTCTGAGTGGTTTGTACTGGTCTGGTGAAGGCATAGGATTGGTTCAACTAAATGTCCTCAGCTGTTGGAAAAAAATTGAGGTAATTACAGTTATTTCGTGAACTAAAAGAGAAGGGGATTACTTTTTTTTTTACATAGGGCCAGGTAGGTTTGAATGCTTTTAAAAATATATATAATTAATGAAATCACAATATAGAAAACTCCATTGTAAAAATTCTATGTATTCAGTTGATCTTTTTCTGATAAAATTTGTTTGATATCCTGAAATGTTTAAATGAGAAAACAACAAAAGTAGGCAGACACATTTTTGCTAGCTTTTAAAGACGGAGGCCATGTTGGTTATAGCAGCTGGAGGAGAAGGGTTGCTAATGCTAATGTAGAAAGGAAACACCGTCTTTTTCTTTGCTGTTGCTGTTTTGTTTTGTTTTTTTAATTATATGATATTGCTTTATTCTTTGTACACGGTAAGCCTTTTTGTTTTGCTTCGGGGTGGATTGCTGACCAAAGCTAGTTAGCATTAGCATGGGTCCACTATTTTGAACTTAACCAGCTAATATTAGCTGAAGCAGTAAACAAACGTTTGCTAGTGTAAATTAAAATGATTGAGACCATCAACTGACAGACATTAAAATTATTATCAGCATCATTCTACCTTCTCGTGAGGTTTTACTTCAAGTCTGATCAGGTTGTTGTGTAGTTCCAAATCGTGGAAGTGAAACCTGCAGTAAGTGTTGTTTTAGTTTCTTTGGCTCAGCCACTTACCAGACAATAATGGACCTCGTCACACCGTGTTGGTACTTTAGCTTGTCTTCAAGCTAACGTGTTATACTGAGAGGTTATTCTGACGGAAAGAATAATGATGATACTCCCCAGGGGATTTTGTGGGAACTCACACAGGCTTCTTTATGTGAAGTGCACCGGATTGAAGAGCCTTATCAAAGTAAACCTATCCAGGTGTGATATAACTCCAACTCTGTTGCTACTTTGTTCATTATGGTGCTTGGTATGCTCGGTTATTTTCTGTCTGGGGAGCCTGTAAAACCTGGTCCCTGCAGCACTTCCCAGCATAGCTATTTAGATTTGCATGAGTGATTAGCCTCAACACTAAATCAGGATGCTATTCAAATTTTCACTCGGCAAGATAATGTTATTATTAATAGTCTTCATGCCATTTGAATGTTTTTCTAGTAAAGAAATAAAAATGGTCATTTTACTCCTTTCTTCATTTTTCACTTTTGACATTTTGGTTGATTTTATCCGGCCTTTTTGTTGTATGAACTGTGTCAGGTACCAACCACAAGGTCATATTCTGTCATAGGGCGTATTAGTCGTCTTGGTCTGAACAATGATTAGAACAACTGTCAATAGAAATGTAACTAAATCTAAGCTATTCAGAAAAACAAACCACACCTATTTTATTTGAAAACGTGCATAGCTGTTGATCGCCATAATTCATCAAAAAATACTAATTTACCAAGAAAAGTAAACTGCAATGGTTATCTACATGTGTGGTTTGTTTACAGGTACAAAGTGGAAGTAGAGCATGACAAATAAAATACGGCATAGCTACAGAACTGAGTTATGAATCGGCACAGAGACAAACTGGTCCATGACTGGCTCAGACAAAAACATATTACCTCCACTGTAAAAAAACAAACAAACAAACAAACAAACAAAAACCTCTTCATATTCTGACCTAAAAAATGTTCAATCATGCTAACCCAAGTGTTTTCAACACCTTTCCCCCACTGTTGTTTGAACCTGTAGGTTTGGTATGTTCCAAATGTTGTATGTTGTCTCCTGTGGCAAAAAATAAAAACTTTAAATTAAAATTCTTCATTTTATGTATACAGTCTAATGAAATCAGAAAGTCTTGAGTACAATGAACTGATGTTCCATTTTCTCTTCGAACAGCAGAGCCAGTGGACGTCTTAAAAGCGTTAGGATTTCAAAATTACCCCGAAGGAGTGACAAAAGTAACAGGATTTTGTGCAAACCGAAGAGCATCGAAGTCAGACTCAGCCTACAGAATCGCCAGGCAGATCCAGATCAGCGCCCCCACCTCACAGTTATTCCCTGGTAAGATGAACCCCTTTGTTTTTAGTTCGCTTTGGATTTATTGGTGTGTGGTCTGATGAAAGCATAGTTTCTCACTGTTAACTGTTTAGCAGAAATCTGACCACAAGCTTTCATATAAATCATCATAATCATCATAAAACTTGAACTACCTTATTTGGATGCATCTACCCAACATGCTGCTGTAAAAACTTCACCTGCCTGTTCCATCCTTCCGTTTTTCATTCAGGTGGCGTTTTTCCTGAGGATTTCTCCATCCTGACCACCCTGCGCCCCGAGTCTGGCCTCCAGTCCTTCTTGCTGTCCATTTACAATGAGCAAGGAGTTCAGCAGCTGGGTGTAGAGGTAGGACGCTCACCTGCTTTCCTGTATGAGGATCAAACCGGCAAACCAGCCCCGGAGGACTACCCTCTGTTCACCTCTCTCAACCTTTCTAATGGAAAGTAAGTACAATTTTTTTTTTTATTCGATTCACGCTGCTCACGCTCAGAAAGATAAGTCTGGACTTACAGACAACGGTCATACAGAGAAATTTGCATAACATGAACTCGAGCCAATTGAGGGGTCTGAGATTTTGCACGGGAAACAATGCAAGAAATAACATTTACGTTTCAATGCTGTTTTTACAGCTGCCTCAGAATGACCACGGCTCCAGATGCTTTACAGATGTTCTCGCAGTTATTTCTTCCTTTGATGCATTACTCATTTGATCATAAATTTGCTTTCATGTTACATCTCACAAAGACAAGACAAGACACGATCATTGCAGTCTTTTTGGTTAAACTAAGACTTTACATTTCTTTTATTTATTTTTAAGAATTGTGAAGTGTGTTTCAATGAATCTCTCATCAGACCAGTTCAAACATTGCAGTGCTTCTGCTCCAAGGTGGTTCTAATGCTCACAAATGCATCAACAATGCCCTTTCTGTTTTTACATACAGTTTAGTTTACAATTATGCACCATCAGTTTGATCAGTATAGCTATTTTAGACTTTAAAGTTAATCCAATGAATTAAAGCCGAAAAGCTACGTTAGCATTGTTAGCGAGCAACAGTTAGCATTTTTCACTGCCTTGTTTTGCTCTGAAAGTGGCCCCACATAAGCAATAGGAGTGTTGAGGCTTTTCTAATACTAATAGGTGTTAGCTAACCTGATGAGAAATCTTCATTAATTGACTTTGTTGACCCAACAGGGAAACTCAAGTACTGCTTCCTCCTTATTTCAAAATAATGTGGGATTTCTCAAACAGAAATAAATTAGATAAAGTACAAACTGGGATATCTGTAGTTCTTGCAGTTCTCTACATGAATACGATTCACATTCTGGCAAAAGCTGAAAAGTGCTTACAATGATAAAAATCCTGAGTCCATATTTATTCATATTAAATTTAACATTTAAGTGTTTGTACTTTGTTTTTTAGCAAGTAGCCAATCCAGTCGCAGGTTGTCATGACTGGAATATCCGTCTCGTCAGGGTTCTGTGGGCACAAGACAAGTCAGAGACAAGAAGACGTTGGATCACTGGACCTCAGCAGGGCTGTTATGGGCAAACTGACCTCATCCACGAACTCCCTGCCTCTGTTATTTTAGAGAGGGGGAAGCAAGGAGGGGATAGAAGAAGCTCTAAATTTCCTTTCTGCCCCCTTGGATTACCTTACCCAAACCAGAAACAGTTCTTCTAACCCTTGGGAGAAAACCTGATTATGCACTCCCAGCTGAGTTGTCACTCAGATCTTTGTAGCTGAAAAAAGAAACATACAGGCGCAGGATGAAATGACTTAGCACACTGGACCCTTTGAGAGTCGTAAAACTACAAATATAACTATTTGCCTATTCTGTCTTTTTTTAAGTTTTTAAAATATGTGTTCATGTCTATTGCTATATAACCTTAAGTGGTAAAATATTTAAAAGGAAATTTTGCTCCTTTCAGCTAGTTTTTTAGTAAATTATACACCATTTATGAATTTCTGCCTATGAAACCAGGTCCCTAGCAGAGGATTTTACCAATTCTTGTTTTGGAGGCAGTCCAAGACTAAATCCTCAGTGACTCAGAGTGTGTACTGTCTGCAGTTCGTCTGGAGTCTTATGTGCTGAGAAATGAGAGACACTGCAAATATTCTGCAATAATCTTCTAAAATGACTATGTAAAGTCAATTTTCACATTAATAGAGATAAAACTGATCAAATCAGTTTGATCATCTCAAATCGGGTAAGATTTTAACCTTTTAATAGAACACCCCTTTAAGAAATCCTCAACTATTCCTTTAAGTCAGCATTTGTTTGCCTGCTGTATAGGTGACAAGTAATCCTTTGTGCAGCAGTTTTGAGCTTTCAGGGTATTGCACGTTTATTTCTCCCTAAGCTCCACTGCCTGCCCTGGAATGTGTCTGTATGGTTTAGCTGTGTTGAACTTGCCGAACGAATGAATGACTATCAGATCAGAAATGCTACTTTTTCTCATCCTAAACCGTGGCATTGCAAAGGTCCCATCCTCGACCTTAGAAGAGTGTTTTGACTGCACCTCCTGTTCTGTCAGGAAAAAGGCCTTCCTGGATCTTGACACACACTTTCCACAATGTTCACCACGTCTGTCATGCCGAGTAACCCAGAAGGAGGATTAAGTTTGGAGTTTAATTAGTGTAATCCTGTGCTAAATGGGGCAAAAGTGTGGGGCCAAGAATGTGGTCCGCTATTGCCTGGAATGCAATAGCTCCTGACCGTAGTGACAAATGGTGGAAAGGCAACGGAGGTGTCGGACTCACGTGTGACCCAAGGCAACTATTTGGGCTCATCGATAATTTCTACTCTGGTGCTTGGGGATTCTTGAGCCACAATGTTTTTTTGTATGTAAAATTCAATTATTCATTCATTACGTTTCGATACCAGCCCCTGCTGGGAAGCCGGAACCGAGCCCACCAGTCAGAGAGCTAGAGGAGGCGTACAGTCTGGACAGACTGCCAGTCTATCACACAGCCAACATGCATGGCTTTAGACTTGGGGAGGAAGTGCTAGAGTGCCTGAAAAGTTCATACAGAATGGCTCCTGCCAAGATTTAAAGCTGCACTATGTAACTTTTACAAAAATTATTTTTTAATTTTTTGCATATTTGTTAAAACGCTCATGTTGTGACAGTATGATATGAGACAGATAATCTATGAAAGAAACCAAGCCCTTCCACCTCCTCCATGTGCTGCTACTGCTGTCTGGAGATGTGCACCGCTCCCAGTCAGAAACAACCAATCAGAGCCAATGGCAATGCTAACGCAGGGAAACCACTCGCAATTGCAGGAAAACCGCTTATTGTCTGTCATCGGTGGCTATGCTAACTAGCCTTAGCATCCAAGACAGGCCCTACTGATGGGGAGGAGCTCACACGACCATGATTGACAGCGCTAAGACCCGCCTCCTGGCTCTGATTGGTTGTTCCTAGGTAGCACTGGGAGAAGACAGACAAGCTTAAATTTTCACAGATTATGTCTCATTCCATAACGTCAACACATGGAGACAATTTCAACAAATATGTAAAATAAAAAAATCATAAAAGTTACATACTGCAGCTTTAATTTAGACTAAGGGCTAGCTGCTGTGTCACTGTTCAGCTTGCATAGTAAGAAGTAAAAGTGGAAGAGGGAACAAGCAAGAAGTCACTGAGAATGAGTGGTATACTGAACAAGGGACAGATGGCTGATTAGAAAGAGAGAGAAAGTGGTACAGGTGTGTTAAACCAGGGAGAGAACTAAAACATCCAGGATGCCGGCCCTCGAGGACCGACTTTGGGCGCCACTGAACTAGAGTAACAAAGAATAAGTAGACACAAGACATAAACATAATAAGCTAGAACTACTAAGAAAGGACTGAACCAGAGTAGAACAGAAACACGGCTGATTTGATCAAAGAAAAGGAACCAAGGAACACAAAAATGAACAAAACCTCAAACCAACTCAAACAACCCAAGATCGTGACACCCCAGTCGTCTTACAGCCTGACTCGATTTCCGTTCAGTTTTTTGTTCACAAAAATTGGTCAGACATTTTCTTTTTTGGGGTTTTGCTCTTGCATCCTTTGTCAACCACACTTTGCAAACACACTGCAGTGACCTAGAGGATTTCAGGTTTGTTAGAAGAGTTAGAAGTGCTCTTTAAGTGCATTATTATTCTTACTACTACAGTGTTTTGTGGAGCTGGTCTTTACCTTTTCTGTTTGAGTAACATCTGCTTCTCCTGACTTTGACCAGGTGGCGCCGGGTGGCCATCAGTGTTGAGAAGAAGACGGTCACCATCATTGTGGATTGTATGAGGAAGATCACCAAGCCTCTGCTCAGGAGTGACCAAGGCTCCATCAGCACCAGCGGCATTACAGTGTTTGGCACCAGGATCCTGGATGAGGATGTTTTCCAGGTAAAACTTTGATAGGTGAACTGTCTCTAAGCGGTTCTAGTGAGTTCCTTCGACTTTTAGCACATCTGCTGAGATAATTTATTATCTACTGTATAGCTGGGTAAGTCACCAGTCTTTCACCCGGGAGACCTGGGTTCGAATCCAGGCTGGGGCAAAAAAAAAAAAGATACAACGGTGACATTGAGCTATCCAGTGTGGGTCCTTAGGCAAGACCCTTGGAGCTATATAGCCTACCTCATACCATGAGAGACATTGATAAGCACGACATGCCTGCTCAGACGTCGCCTGGCCAAACAAGGTCTGCGTCAGGTGCTGGGGAACCAGAGCACCTTGATGAAAAATGGGCTACTGGAACAAGACGGAAATGGGCGAGAGGTGAAAACATGGATCTGTTGGAATGCTACTACTCAAGTAAGCCTAGTCAGAGGGGCTACATGCAAAGACTGTGGTTAGTTCGACATCCCCAGTCGACACTAACTGCCAAACAGCCAGTAGCTCAGTGTTACAACATCTGCAAACGGCAACTGCTATCACAACTTGAGATTGATGAGGCATCATAGCAGCTAAGATAAGTGGGCACATGGATAAATACATGAGCACGGCACAGAAGGGCATAAGCATAAATAGCAGAGGAGCCAAACACCAACTCCTTGTAGACCACACAGTCGCCCGAGACACCAACCTGTGCATGGCTTGGATTGATTACAAGAAAGCCTATGACTCAATGCCAAATGTGGCATGGATAAATGTGCCCACCATCAGTCACCTCCTCTACATGGATGACATCAAGCTGTACGCCAAGAGCGAGTGAGACATCAACTCACTGATCCACAAAGAGAGGGAAGGTCGTCCACACAGAAGGACGACCTCAGTCCAGTGTATTGTTCCTTCTTGCTCCCAGAAGGAACAATAGCAGACATTGATAACAGTTGGTCACAAGGAAAGGAGCCACAGCCAAATACCTCCAACGAATAAGGCCTGAAAAGCCAGCTCAATGGCAAGAACAAGATCCATGCAATAAGCAGCTATGCCTTACCAGTAATCAGATACAGATAATAATTAGCTGGCCAATGGAGGAGATAAAGACCACGGATGTTAAGACTCGGATGTGCTCAGCGAATGTCTCAGGCAATGGGGAACAGAGGACCAGGTGCTGGAGGTACCATCATGGGAGGACAAGCCCCTACATGGGATGTACCACCGACAAATAACTGAAGTGGCTGATATCAGGAAATCCTGCCAATGGCTGGAGAAAGCTGGACTCAAGGACAGCACAGAGGTCCTCATCCTGGCCGCCCAGGAACAGGCCCTAAACACCAGAGCAATAGAGGCTCAGATCTACCACACCAGACAAGACCCAAGGTGTAGGTTGTGCAAGGAGGCCTCTGAGACAGTCCAGCACATAACAGCAGGGTGCAAGATGCTGGCAGGGAAAGCGTACATGGAACGACATAATCGAAGTGGGGAACACCCCCAAAGGTGGTGGAGAATGACCGAGCTAAGATCCTGTGGGACTTCCAGATCCAGACAGACAAGATGGTAATGGCGAACCAACCGGACATTGTGGTGGTGGATAAACAACAGAGGAAAGCTGTTGTGCTAGATGTAGCAATACCAAGTGACCACAACATCAGGAAGGAGGAGCATGAGAAACTGGAGAAATACCAGGGCCTCAGAGAGGAACTGGAGAAGGCCTGGAAGGTGAAGTCGAAATGTGCAGTTCTAGGCACAGTCACGATACTGATATAAGCAGACCTGTGAAGACCCATCTCTTTTTGGGGATTGAGTCCTGCTTGACTCAATCCGCAATAATTACAGGAAGTACAGGCACTGTAAAACAGTTTGTGATTAGAAGAACTTTTCTGTTTTTTATGAAGAAAAAGGATTGTCTTAAAGAAATACAGCTAAAATCTGTATTCTGTGTTAATTGCAAAATTTTGCTTTTTAATTGTTTCTAATAATGTTGTCATATTTGCACAAATATCTAAGATATTTTTGCATGTTGACAAAACACTGGCTCTCATTCAAAGTAATAAGAAAGTGTTTCTACTAAAAACAAAAGAACAGAGACCATACAGAGTTGATGTTTTGTGAGGATCTTGAAGATGGAAAGTTATTCCATAATTAAAGACGAATGGCTCTTTCTCTTCAATTTAAAGATCACGTAACCTCACATCACTGAATCAATGGATTTTGATGTAGGTTACGTCTCACACTTTTGTCTAACTTGTTGCAGATGCAAAAGAATCTGAGGATTGTTCATGTCTTGATGCACCAGGATTAATTTGGTCACTCACCTGTCATGAGATACTGATAGACTATTGTTGTTTTCTCATCTACTGCTTCTGACTTTTCTTTGCTGGACACAAATGTAAAGCTAGGATTTGTTGATTTTTATGGGTCTGAGGTTGTTTTTTTAATAAGGATTATGTAAATTTTGAGGGGTTTTTAGTGAGATAACTGTTTACAGAGTAAAGTTTTTTGACGTGTTAATTTATTTTTAAGATTTAATCCAAATGCAACTTGACCTTACTGGGTTGTCCTTACAGTCCTGCTAAAGTTAGTAAATGTTACAAATATTGGAGGTTTTGGATTGCAGTCTACTGTAAGTTAGTTTGTAATCAGCCCATGATCATCTCTAATTGGTGACCATCAGGTCTGGTTCTGAAAAATCAGACCATTTTTCTGTTCATTAAATGCATCACAACTTAAAAAAACTCCAACCATTTTCAGTCTGTAAAGGCATCAACTGAAAACGTGCGCAAGAATACGATTAAAAATTAAGTAAAGGATTGTGACCTATAGACACAGTTGGTAACACCGTTGCCTTGCAGCCAGAAGGTCATGAGTTTGAATCCCAGCCTGGGATGCATACGTTGGTTCTAATCTAGCTTCTTCACACAGCTGACATCACTGTTAGGCTAATTGGTCTCTATAAATTGTCTTTTGGTGTGTGTGTGCGTGTGTGTGCGTGTACATAATTGTTTGCCCCGTGTGTGTCTGTGTTGCCCTGTGATGAACTGGCAACCTCTCAGCCAATGACCGCCTGAGGTAGGCACCAGGCCAATCCATGACCCAAATAGATGATGAATGGATGGATTGTGACATATGCTCTGATACTTAACCTGTGGCACTTTCTTTTTTCATTTTTTATGTATTATTGTCTACACCCATAAGTGTGTTAGGTCAGTAGAACAGTAAAAACTTTGAAGCTGGAAGTGTAACTTATGCTTTCTTTTATTTTCTGTTTCTGCTCTTCTCGGTGATCCACAAAACCCCTTGGCATGCTGGGATGTATTTGTGTATATTTTACGGCATTTTAAAGAGAAGCTACGCTCAGACATGACGTCAAATTATTCAGTAGTTTAATAACGTAGAAAAACCACAACTTTTCAGAGTGATAACTGAACTGACTGACTAGATATTGCAAGCTTTACTTTTTTAGGAGATGACATATCTCCTTTTGTTTTTAATCATTTCTCAATTCTCAATTTAATA
>NW_006800132.1:1029339-1056482 GCF_000485575.1 Poecilia formosa
TGCCTTTCAGTCATCTGAGCTGAAGGAGTACATTGTGCTGAAGCCTCAGCCACCGGTGTTGCCTGGAGACACATCAGGCGTTCATGCGCTATGGTTTGTGTTCGGTGTTGTCTGCTTGTGATCAGTGAATTCTGATTGAAATATTCGCGGTGAAGGATGTTTCCTGACTCTCCACCAGTACAGCACACTGAAATTCACCAGGAGCTTCACAAGCTTGGTCAAAAACAATGTGAAAACAACACAACCTTAATTTGTAGAAAGTTGGAATTAGGAGTATAAAAGGCAACGTATGAGGCAGCGTGATGTCGTTTAGAGCACAAAGTATAGAATTAGGATGAATAGATCCGCCCTTATGAATCGGGCACATTGTCACCGATAGCCGATCCAGAACGTTTTTCAACACTGGGACCGATGCAGCTATTAATTCAAGATCAGTGCTTCTGTAATTAATATCAGATATCAATATCAGCCCAATTTTTTATGTCACTGCATCCCTAAATACAGATTTAGTTCTATAAGGATGCAGTTGGGTCAAAGCATATTCATCCGTTACATTAGCCCAATCAAAGACTGGTTCTAATTTCAATTTTGACTATGTGGCAAGACTCTTAGTGTCGTTCATGTGACCCGTCTGTCCTGTCCAACTGTTCTTGAGCTATTTTTTTGCAAAGCGGCATAGACAAACATTTTAGTCTCTAGACATAAACCGAAGGAAATGCAGCTGCAGTGTTTTTTCCCTTCCTTTTCATTTCACATTTCGAAAAACCAAGCACTTTTTTTTTCCTTCCACTTCACAATCATGTGCTACTTCATGTTGGTCTGTCCCATAAAAATCCTACTGAAACACATTGATTTCTATAGCAATTTTGTCAAAATATCAAAACAAGTTCAGGGGCTGTAATTACACGAAAGAACGGCATGGCAGGCACTGTTTTGTCTTCTCTTGGTTTGTTAGTTTTCATAACCTTCCTCGTTGATGTTGAGACCACATGGACTCGTCTGATTATAAGTGGCTGTGGTTTTTGGAGCCATGCTGATTAGTGTGTGGCTTTGATTTAACCAGTTGATCTCCGCTCTACGGCTGCGGCATGCAGGAGGGTTTTAGTGGAGATGTTCTGCTGGTTTGTGGATTACTCCTTTTGTGGAGTAATCCAACATTTTTACACTTGCACAGCTGCAACCTTTGACCTTTTCTCTCCATATTTGCGTACCGAAAGCTGCGATTCCATTACAAATGTGTGTAAATCTTTGTGTTCTGCTAATGTAAAAAAAAAAAAAAAAACAATAACACAATTTCATAAATGCTTTGTTTTCATTAAATAAGATATTTAATTAAAATCGCGGCAGCGGCAGATGTAAACAGTTACTTGAGACATAGTCATAATTCAGCCGTGGCACAATCGCTCACCATCAGTAGATGGCGTCTTTTTCAGCCAAGCCCCTTTTTCTCGAGAACGACTGCGTATGCGATGTCTTGGGGAAATCGTAGTCGGCAACTTTATGGAAGACGTTATAGTGACACAACTTTTTATGAACTGTGTGCTGCTGTGAGAAAAACATCCTTCTCCTACCACTTCCTGTGGTCTTCTTTGTCCTTTTCGCCAGCGCCAACGTCCGGCTGTTTGTATCATGACTCGTGAGATGTGAAAAAAGTGTTGGATACGGCTGATCCTCATCCTCATCCTAATCCTAGAGCAAAGACTTTCAATTGAAAAATGTAAAAAATAAAATAAATTTAAATTGTCTTGTTTCCATTAAGCAAATTTATTTTCAGAATTTCAATTTGCACAACTTCGTGGCTAGTAGGAATGCAGCTGTAGTAACCTGCTGAGTAGAGTAAATCAAAGTGGGTGTGCACTCCCGAGCAGATTTGGTAAATAATGAAATTACTTTTTCGTGGCGTTCTGGTTGACCTCGGTTGCAGTTAACTGAGCATAAATCTTTCTAAAACAGAGTGGCTCAGCTTCAGGAGTCAGAAACTGTGGATCTTATTGATTAGCTTTCTTCTAACTTTATCTGTTATGTGTTGATTTTTTATTGTGATTTTTTAAGTTTACCTCTGCTGCTCCTTCTAATTCGCCATTAATGACGCTTTGAAATCGATGGGCTTTATCTGCCAATAATGTGACTCAAGACAGTACAATTATAAAGTGAGGCAGATTTGTCCAACAGTTTTAAGAGTCTACTTTAAAGTTGCTTCTCGTTTTCACCCCGTCTTTTCGCTGACCCCTGTCAGTCGAGCCGTTAAGGCTCGCTCGCCTGCACAGCGCTGTTTGCTGATGAGGAGTAGTTTTGAAGTTGTAGCTTCGCTCCAAGATACCAGAGGCTTCTTTTTTCAGCAGCTCACAATAAAACAATAGACTGACAGTTTCAGTGTAATGAACCCCAGGTGTCTTCCTTCACAAAATATATTTTACCATTTCAGCTGCTTGGTTTTAATCTCTTTTCTGGTCTCTGTGTACCTCTTGGTGTTCCTTTCATGAATTTACTGGGTCTTTTTTTTCCCCTCTTAAATCTTTGTGGCTTTGTGAGATGATTCCAATTAGCTATGCATCCCACTTTGTTGTGACGATCTTAGCAGGTGTTGCAGTGAGTGTTTTATTCCCTTATTAACCCGTCAGTCTTATTTTGTGGAAGAGAAACTATTAGTTTTGTTTTTACACACCATGAACACGTACAGCACAGTTTATAAGCCTTTGTTTTGACTTCTTCAGGATCATTTTTTATTTCTGTTGTTCAATGTTGTCCAGTGAAAGCGAGAAGCTTCAGAAATGTAATCATCTGATTACGGACTTTGTCCACTTTGTCCACTTTGTCCATCGGCGCAGACGTGTAGCTCTCGGATGTGTCCTAGTTAAAGCCGACTCATTTCAGGGTTCAAGCACTCATGTTGGACGTATAAGGTCAAGCTCACTCAAAGTGACTCTTGATCTTTTCTTCTTTTTTTTTCTTTTTGGCTTGAGGCCTGTTAACAACATTTTCTCGTCAAAGAATTTTAGTCAACTGGGCCATTCTAGCTTTGATTTATATCTGGCTGTATGATTGGGGTTGTTGTCCTGCTCATAGGTATCTCAAGCCTTTTGCTTGAGGCACCACAAGCAAAAATTAATGGTTTTGCTCCATCCATCTTTCCAATAATGCTGTGTCTCCGATTAATGCTCTCCTTGCATGACTTTTACATTAAGGTGGCTGTCAAGGTCAGATCGCAGTTGGCTTCTTTCCCTTAGTGGGCGATGGATAGACTAGTGCTCAGTAAGATATGTTCGTATTGGGACTCTTTATGGTAATTAGGTGTTCAGAGTAAACTTTTTAGATAATTTTTGATGAAAGAAATACACCAGAAATGTATTTATTATTTTTCTTGCACTTCATGGTCGTCCAGTAATTTGTGTAGGGCTATTATGTAAAATCCAAGAGGAGACCAGTGATGTTTGAGGTTGTAACAGGACAAGAGGTTTTGAATACTTATGTAAGTCACTGTTTATCACCACAGAATTATTAATTACACAAATTTATTTAAGTTTTGTAATATGTCTTGATTGGGACCTTGACGCTGGCTTAACACTCTTTCAAAGCTGGTGTTAGAACAAACTGTGCATAGGTTCTGGGTGGAGTCTCTGGGCTGTCAAAGTAAAGATGTTTATGGATACGTTCACAGAGAAAGCTTTAGGGAATACTGCCTATGTTCTCTTGGAACATGCCTAAGTAACACGGTTGTTACGCTAAAATGCATATTAGACATCCATAAAACATATTTCTCCTGTACAAAGAGAGGACACATACACACACATACATATGCACACACGGACACACAGGCTGTTTCGGCATGCTGCAGCCTGCTTCGTTTCTCATGCGTTTCATCCAGACACTCTTCTCTGCTCTCGAACAGGTAACGTCCTCCCGCTAACGCGAGTCAGGATTTTATCCTTCCACAATAGCAGCTGTGTATCTGTTCTCACCTGCCAGCGGCCCCAGCCAATCACAAGCTCCTAACTCCACCTCATCAGCTGTCTGCGAGGAAACGACGACTCAAATACCAGCCTGCAGGAATTTGGCTCGACCAATTACAGACTCCAAAGACGGTTGACATGCGTTCACTACTGTGCTTACTGTCTGACAGAAGAGCTGTGTACTTTGGCTGACGTAATGAAGCCACACTTTTTCTCGAGTGGTGTCGAACATAATGGTGCAATATTTTAGTAGTAAAGGATATGTTGTCTATGGATGCTACTTTGAAAGGATTGTAAACACTGTTGTGCAGTTATGAAATATGAAATATGTTTACATAAGTCATATAATATTACCAGTATCAATTTATTGGCAAATTTTTACACATTTGCACAAAGTGCAGATGCAAAAATGCTAAAATGCAGGATGTTAATTAAACACAGTAACAGGATGTATCACTGTTATATTAATGTGTTTAATATTCAGTTTCCAGTTTTGTAAAGGTTTCACTTGACAATACATTTATGAAGTCATTTCTTTAGAAATGGACAGATTATGAATTGAAAATAATTGAGATATTGTAAGTTTGATTCTAGCCACTGAGTGAATATGTTTATTATTTTAAAACAAATTCAAAGAGTTTGTGAATTTAGGTTTTTAAGATCATGTTAGCATCTTCTACTAGCAGTTACCACTGTTACTGTTTCTAAAACAGCAGCCTCACTGTTTACATTTTTTTTCAAACATTCATCTTCATATTAGGAGCTAATGCAACTTCACACTGTGTGAGAGTAGTCAGTCATTATTTTAAA
Source organism: Poecilia formosa (assembly GCF_000485575.1). NCBI lineage: Eukaryota > Metazoa > Chordata > Actinopteri > Cyprinodontiformes > Poeciliidae > Poecilia > Poecilia formosa. Next base: position 1,034,100 of record NW_006800132.1, read on the forward strand.
CCAAATACGAAGTGTTTAGCATCTTTTGCTAGCATTTAGCACTACTAGCATTTTTTTTTTAAAACGTAGCATAAGTGTGTTTTATACAGGGAATTTAGCTGCTTAAGTGAGATATTTTCAAAATGCTCCCATTATTTCCAAAACAATTATTTTTCAGGGCAGAGTTGAATAGCTCCAAATAATAAAAGAATGACTTTGCTAATAAATAAATTGAGCCTTTCTGTTGTTGGAGTCTCACTTTAAATGTTGGCGCCTAAATGAACATTCAGTTATTTTTGTCATTTACTAACAACTTCCACCCTGTTAGTGCAAACTGTTAGCAATTCGCTAGCCCCTTAGCACCTAATGACAGGAATAGAATCAGATTCTTGAGTTTCTGATCACTTTAAATATCCTTCTTAAAACAGAACTTTGTCTGCAGGTGCCTAGGAGTACTAACACCTTTAAACTCTCTATAAACTTAATGACTAAAGAAATTGTGTTTTTGATTTTCATTTGTGCCACTTTTGTTATGCACCCTGTCTGCATTTAACAGGTCAAGTTTGCACTAACAACCACCCAAACATCCAAATGTCAAAATGTTGATTATTTGTTTAAACCGATAAAGAAGATGATACATGCAAGAAATGGGGAATACCTTCTATAGCTGACTCATGTGTTTCTGTCTTCTGCAGGGGGACATCCAGCAGCTCCTGATTGTTGCTGATCCCAAAGCAGCGTATGACTACTGTGACCATTACAGCCCAGACTGTGACACACCACACAGGGATTCGCTTCAGGCCCAGGCGCCGGACGAAGAGGTCAGCCAACAAGCAGAGCTCCTTATTAAACCAACCCTTCCAGTAAATTGTACAGCTGCACTTAGCAAGTTTTATTTTTTTTCAGTAATCAAGTATTACATCAATTATTCTGATGATTAATCATTTAAGAAATTTGGCATATTCTGTAGATTTTTCATTTAACTATTTGAGCGTATTTAATGTTTAAAAAACTACATATAAATAATTAATTCAATTATTTTTTCAGAAACTAATCATGTTATTGCCAAAAATGTAATAATGTATCATTCCTCTAATGCACCTTTGTTGATTTGCCACAAAGGATAAATATAATACTAATCCATCTGTTATTCAATTAAATGATTAATAATTGGATATCAAAAGCTTTATATGACATTTTTAAAGCTAAAATTAAGCCACTTAAGGAATTCGAGGTAGAACATATTTGCTGACAGGTTTTTTTTTTTTTCTTAAATGCAAAAATGTACATATTTTTTGTCAAGTTTTGACTTGATTACTACTCTGAATGTGTTTTCCTTTGAGTGCATCACTATTATTTTAATCAAAACACTCCAGTTAACTATCAGTCAGTTATTTAGTTTGTTGAAAATCAAACTCATATATCTGTGGTTCCTGTGTTTGGAAACCATTCCATACAGTCGAATTTGTCATTATTTTGAACAAATAAAAGGTGTAGAAACCATCCTTCCAGTAGCTGTCTGGAAACACACAGCTACAGATGGGGGAGAATCATCCACGGCTTTTAAAACCGTAAATCGACACCCGTTACCGGTTCCATGCTAGGCCACGACTTGCAGGAAGAGAAATACCTCAGAGCTGCATGTCACTGAGATGGCGCGCCGTTTGCTACGAGGCTCACCTTTTGTTTTGCAGCTGCTTCCAGTGAGAAAAGTTCCATGACGAGATCGCTCGAATGCAGCTGGTAATTTTGGTTCTGAGGGGTTTTTTATGAGCCTTTTTAACACTCCCTCTGCTCATGTTTGTAGGTTCAGACCAACACAGCAGGTTTCAGCTGTTGTTTAGTTTTCCAATTCATGTTTTGGTTGTCTATCTGTAAATCTGAACTGTAAAACGAGTACAGACGAATTGTGACATTGTGCTGTTTTGTTAATTAGCATTAAGGCAGTCTTTATTTGCTTTTTGGGTTAACGTCTCCATTTTATCGTAATGCATAAAATGTAATTTGGAACTTTTTTCCCAAACACAAAACTTAATGGCTTCAAGTGTTTGAACTTGTAACCTGCTGAAGATGATGCATACCGCATTATCTTCTCGCTGAAATAACGTTCTGCATTTTTAATGCTTTTGCTAGAAACTAAAACCCGCCCACTCTTCTTCTTCTTCTTCTTTTTTTTCCATCTCTTCTCTGCCGTTCTCGACCGCTCCAGTACATTACTGACGATATAGATTACAGACAGTTCTATGAATACTCTGAAGGACCAACAGACTCCGTCCCCACTGACGAATACTCTGAAAAACAGGTAAATAGAACAACAAAAAGTGAAAAGAAAAGCTGTTTTTGTTTGTTGTCTTTCTCCGTTCCTCTGTTCGTCTCAGAGTTGTGACTACATGTGCGCTCAGTGTTTCAAAAATCACACTGTGTATTTTACACAAAAAAAAGAGTTTGAGTAAGCGCTCCACTATATTGTCTCACTGTCAAAAGTCGCATACATGGCTGGATATGAATGTGTGTGTTTGTCTCCTGACAGTGTAGAAGTGGAGGAGTGAATCTGAGTGTACATGCAGACACACACACTGTTTGTCCTTCTGTCTGATTTGTCTTTGCTGATTCTACCTGCTTCAAGTGTGCTTTTGCATTTCAGCACGTCTTTAAAAATAATGTAACCATAACAGAATATCAGCTGGATTGTATATAATTTAGGAAAATGCGGCTAATTTGACTTCCACGCCAAACCTAATACCTACATTATTTCCAAAGATGTGCTGAAAGTGCTTGTTACATGTTTCACAGTTTGTTTGCTACTTTCAAACAGTTTTGAAGACGCAGTAGATCTAAGAAGTGTTCACCCCTTTGACCCCAATATGCATTTTTTCTGAAGTTAAACAATGAAATCATGGTGGAAAAATAGAGACAGGTTTTCAAATCTTATGGCTGTCTAATCTTATGCTATATATATGTACTTAAAGTAGCATATGACCACCTAGCTGCATAAGTGTGCAAACCATCAGTCTGAAACTTGTTTGCCTTTTGATTCAGTTTGATTCAGTTTTCCACCATGTTGGTGTGCATCTTGGATTTGGCTCTTGTTGGTTTGGATGAATACTTGGCGTCATTGTCTTGATGGAAAGTTAAATCATTCTTCGTCTCTATTCTAGCAGAGACCTTGTGCTTTTGGGTAAAAAGTGACTGGCATTTGGATCCGATCACAATTTTATCCATCTTTAAAGAAAATGATGTTGTTTCTGTTTGGTTTCAGCAGCCCCTTATAACATGTTCTGCCACGACATTATTGGAGATTTTAGTCAGATTTTTATGTTTTCTGTATATGACTTTTCCTAAACAGGAAATATTCAAGCCTGGGAGAAAAAAAAAATGTACAGAGAATGCTGAAGATTATTTTCATAACTATAGCACAACCAGTGTTTGTGCCAGCGTTTCTGTTTTGCCCAATTAATTACCAGTCATTTTTGGACTCTTCTCCTGACTGATACCTTTGTATAAATCATAGAAATCCTGGGTTGCATGCTTAGACTGAGCTACAACGTAGCTTTCTTAGCTTCCTGTATCTAATATATAGCTTAGTGTTTTTAGCTGAGTAGAAAATTTGAGAAAATTCTTACAAGAACACTTAAAATTTATTTCAGGTTCATCTGATTTACTATTACCAACAGCAGAAGTATTCAAAACAACTTGCCTTTCTTTGCATTTAACACTGCAGCATACACAGATGCAACTGCAAACATCACAGCAGTGACCCAGCTATGACGCGGCTTTAACATGCTTCAGTTTAATAAATATGAACAAAAGCAAAACAAGATGGCAGCTTAACGTTCCCAATCCTGATGCAGCAGATCACTGTGAATTCCATGTACACATTATTCAGAACAAGAGCGGATAACAAGCAAGACATACTTCATCTTTATATCCTCAGATGTAGGCATGCATGGATTGTTTTTAAATTTGTCAACACTTTACAGCTTTACATTAACCGTTTTCTCTCTCTCAGTTTAATTTTGCATAATATATTTTCTAATAAAGCTGGAAAAGTTTTTGAAGGGGTTTACCATAATCTATTATGTTCTGCCTAGCATTTAACTAGGGGTGTGCACTTATAGATCTACTGTGTGTACTTTATATAAATCCTTTGTGTCACTTAATCTTCCCTCCCTTTGATTTTTGAACAGGTTCGGCCGATGCGCAAATTTTTTCACGGACTCATAATGAGTCTGTGCACGAGTTGCTGTTGCTGTTATGTGTTTGTTTGTCTTGATTTGTCTTTGTTGCCGTCAGCTCTTACAGAGAAACAAACGTAGTGTCTCCACGAAAAAGAAGACGGCCAAAAAGTCTCCCAGTAAAACTAAGCATAAGCCCTTTAAGCCGACCTCCAATAAATCCCCGGCTAAAATGTTTCTCCACAACAAGAAGATGACGTGGGGCTACCAGGCCACAGCGCCGGCGCGACCCAGAGGCAGTTCTAGGGTAAACGTTTGTCTCCCTGGAAAAAGAACCGAATCCGATCAAGATTTGCCCTGAACGACGAAGGGAGAATCTATGATGGCGGATGTAGAGTTCCCCTAACCTCTCCTCTGTAGATGTAGCCTAGAGTGTAGTGAACTCGAGAGGACCCTCCCTCGATCGACCTCTGGTACGAGCCTTGTTGTAACCCAGATTCTTCTTTCCTTTTCTTCCAACATGACTCAGCTAAACAATGTAGAGGGAGATTACTATACAGACAATGACTACGGGACTCTAGATGGTACTCAGACTCAGTCGCCTCTTGCCACGAGCGGACCAAGTGAGGTAATTTTGTTTTCTTCCTTCTCGATCTGCATTTCCAAGTAAAAGCCACTGTTTGGTGTTCTGGGACGTTTGACCCGTTTGATGGAGCACCTGGTATGACATGATAAAGACACAACCATTCAATTGAATTAAAGTGTCTGGAGGCCTGGTATGTAGCTGAACTTGTGATGGACGTGGGATATGTCAAGCAGTACTTAATAGTGACAATTTATATTCTCCACTGGATACTAGAGAAGATAACACATGCACTATGTAAAAATGTGTTAAAAGCCTTAAAATAATTTTATTGCAGCAGAATAATCTCAAACCTGAAACAATTGGAGAAATTTGATGTTAGTCTCAGTTACATCTTCAGCTGCACCAAACCTTTTGGGGAACCTTTTTACCCCCTCGCCTATGGGGGCGCTGCACCAAGAACCACTAAAGAGAATGACACAAAAAACCTCTGAAGAAGACACTGATCGCAACTTCCTTCTTCAAGTAAAGTAAACAAACATGGATTGACACCAAATTTTAGTGATTGTATTATTTTTGTTTTGTCTTTGGCAAAAGACCACTTAGCCATTTCTCCAGCCAGCTCTTGATTTTCATGTCCATTTTGGTTGTAATTACCCAGAATGCCCTGCTGTGTTATCCGCTTCCTGCTTCCGGGTGATGTCTGGTCCACTTGCATTCAGATGCGGATTCAAATCACACCAGAGGTCACTTCAACCGAACCAAGAGCCCGACTTGTTCCCTTTTTTGGTCCCCATCAGAGATGCAGTTGCGATTTCCCACCTCCCCAAATGAACCGGATTTTCCAGGCAAACGAACTAAAGCGGACTAAACAGGGATGGCATGAACACACCCTTCATCAGTGAGGAAAAAATAAGTACTGGTGGCACATACCTCTGTTGTTAATGCTTCCACTGGTACAGAAATGAGTCCATTTCAGGTTAACGTCATTCTACTGCAATAAAAGATAAATGTAAGGTTTTTCCACCACATCTTCACAGGTGACAACAACCAAATACATCCTCATCTGTTTTCCTTCTAGCTTACGTTTTTCTACGGCAAGCAGTTTTGTCGACACATAACGCTTCATGTTTTAATCTGATCTGAGAAATTCTATGTGAATAGGTGAGATGTTGTAGACCAGTCATCAAAAATGAAATGATTTGCTATTCACTTTGTACTGTCTGTTGTTCTGGACGGTCTAAGTGCACCTTCAACTAAAGGAAACCTCAGAATGTGGAAATAGATAATGTTCTGTGGCCTTATAAATAACTCAAGAATGAAAGAGGCCAACATATTCCCCCTCGTTGTCCATCACACAGTTTGATTAATAGTTCTGCTAATTATTTCAAATAGAACTGTGATCAACAGACTGAAAATCCTCTCACGGCCTGCTATGATCGCGCTTTTGCTGCCTCATTGTTTGGCAAATTAGATGTGATTATGCCGGGTATTTAAAATGAATTATTGGGCAGGAAGGATTACTGCCAACAAGTGTGTAATCGCATCTGCTTTGCTGCGCTGCAAGGTTAAAGCCACAGTGATCACCATTTGGAATGTGTGAGAGAGAGAGAAAGTTCTGCCAAGTCACTGTGGTTACAGTAAGTCTATGCCAGACACAGAGATCATGAGGCAACTTTAAAGGCTGCTAAAACACACTCATCACAATGATTCACTGGGTGTCAAATCCTGACGTCTTGATGCAACATCACGGATTGATTTGATTCGTTTGCAAATTTTTGAGAGAGCGATCCGAGGCATCAGGCAGCCTTTCTTTCTGCAGTCGGCACAAAAATGGCTGCATGACGAGAAAGAAAACGGCTGTTCCTCTGTCAACCAAGCCACCAATTGGAACGGTGGACAAAAGTGATGTTAGCACTTTATTTATTATTACAAAGCCAACCAACCTTTGCTAACCTACAAGTAATATTATCCAAAAATTAAGTGTTATCATTGTCATGATTTCATTTTTTGTTGCCTAATATCTATGTAGTTTGCTTTTGTCACATTTACAGTGCCTTGCAAAGGTTTTCATACCCAGTGGACATATTCTAGGATGCTACAGTAACAAACTTTAAGGCATTTTAATGGCATTTTGTGTGATTAAGCCAACACAGAGCTCTGCGTAATTGTAAAACAGGAGAAAGATTCTCCCAATTTTTGTACCCAAAATTAGAATGGCATTTCAGTCCCCTTTACTCTAATGCAGATAAATAAAATCCAGTGGAAATCGAGTGTCTTTGCATGTCACCCGTTTAGTGAATAGTGCGTAGTTCAGACGTCCTGTAAAGGCTTCGAAGTTTTGTTGGGAAACATTAGTGAACAAACAGAATCATGAAAACCAAGGAACACAAATGACAGGGATGCTAAAAGAGGAAACGAGGTCACAGCAACCCAACCAAACAGCCACAGCTATGGCCAATGAACTGGTTTAAATCAAAAAATGTTTTATGTTCAGATCTAGATCCAAATAAGAATCATAAACGTTGATATTTTGAAATGTTTTGGATGCAGTCTTTCAAATACAGTTCATTTATATAGTGCTGTTTCACAAAAAATGTCATCTGAAGACATCTTACTGAACTTGAACAATCTTCCAAAGAAGAATCGGGAGTTGTTCTTGGCTTTAGTTGTGTGAAGCTGAGACATAAAAGAGACTAAGAGAATTAAAGAGGGGATGAATATTTAAAAAAATAAATTTAAAACTCTATCCTTTTTAACTTCTCTTTTTGCTCAGCAAATTGTCATGCACTACCTTGTGTTGGTCTATCACAAAAAAAAAAAAAAATCCAAAACAATGACTTTTGTGGTTCGTGGGATATGGATTCCTTTGCATTCGACTGTGAAAGTAATTATGGCCTCAGTTTCATAACTAACAACCTTATCTCTTTATTAGTTGCTGATTGTTAACTTTCTCCTTCTTCGCTTGTGTAACAATGGGAAGGCTGTAAAGGAGGATTTTATCGGGGCGCACGTCACCGAAGCCCCTACTCTGGAGCCCGGCACCGTGTTGGAAACAGGGGACAACTCGGAGACCGGTGCGGAAGCATATGACTTTAAGGAGTATGACCTGAACGAGTATGACTTGGGCAAGTTAGACAACAAGTATGACTATGGGACATACGACGAGTACGGCCCCCTCCCGTCTAAAGCCCCGACAGCCTATGATGAGGAAGTGGGGCCTGGGGTTGCAGCCGAAACCGACTTTTCTGAAAGTACAGTAAGTATCGCACCCCGACCACGCCGACGGAGGGGTGTGTGCATGAACGGCATGGCAAGAGGACTCCCTCTGTCTCCCAGTGCATGGACTTCTTTTGGCTTGGTTTGGGCAATATGTCATTGACGTGTTGAGTGTGGAGTAGTTCAGTGTTGCTGTTTCTGTTGTTCGATTTGAAACTATTAGAGAAAACATGCATGCATCTGTCTGTTAAAAAGAATCAAAACATATGTATTAGCTAATTATACTCTTCCGTTTCGCTTTATCCTATAGAAACATTCAGTCACACTTCATCTGTCCACACACAACTTACAATCAGTGGATGTCGGCCCAACCTACACCACGCCCATAAATACCTAGGAAAGCCCACTGCCCCTCCCCACCCACTCATCTCTCAGCACTTGGACCCAATCCCTCCCTCTTCTCCTCTGCTATTTTAACAAGCAGCCTGTAACATGTAGTTCCCTTTGTTCACTGCAGACAACCGTTAAATCATTGGCAGTGCCTGCGCAGCACACGCACGCGCTTTATTGGATACACGATGTTGGGGTTTATTGCCTTCGCTTTCTGCCAAAAGTTTTGGGCTCGGCTTTCACCAAGCAGTACATCATATAATTTACCTTGATAATAAACACGTAGGCCAGCATCCCTTCACTCTGCGTTTAGTCAGGGTTAGATAATCTTTGTGTTTCATGAATCTCAAATTGTGTTTCAGAATTTGAAATCAAGATGACCAATTGCCATCCAGACTTTTTTTAAGAGCTACTCTTTTGTGTAGAAGCTACAAACCAGATGCTAACTTTAGCATCTTTAGAATGCTAATCATTAGCCAGTCGTTGCAGTCTCACAGTGCCCCCAAATTATTATTTTGCAACAGTTTCTTATTTTTTACTACGAACCTAAAATGCTGCCACAAAAAACATTTTAAAAGTGATAGCGGTTTCTTTTTTGCTTCACCAGCAAACTTCATCAACACAGCTAGCTAGCTCAGGAGCTACTTCCCTTTATACTTCAGAATAAAAGTCACAAACATAGATACAGCAGAGTGTCGAGCTCAAGGCATTCCCTTAATAAACCTCTAATGTTTAAGTATTTGTGTCCTTGTGTGTCTGTAAATATCTATTTAGAACATTTTAGCTCGTGTTTATTTGGCTTTTGGGTTTACCAGCATCATGCAATGACAACTTTACCTCATTTCAAGCCTTCAAGTCTGATGTGTGTTCTTTCTTTTCAAGACTAACATTTCGTTTCATCTCCCTGTAGAGTCGGGTGCCTTTGTGTTGTACGTGATTCCTCTACTGATTATTGAATGAAACTTCCTACTTAAAAATGCTTCTTGGATATTTTTGCCTGCTATGTAAACAATGCCTTCTTTTTTGTGCTGCGTCTACAGGTTGCTGGTTCACAAGCAGCCTTCGGACAGAAGGGCGAGAAGGGCGAGCCGGCTGTGATCGAACCTGTAAGGCCCAACATGTCTAAAAACATGCTAATGCTATGATCTGTGCTAAATAACTTTGTCTTTGTGATAGAGACATCAGGTTTTACTGTATGTGAGGTATGTGTATGGTGATACACATACCTCAACAAACAATATGGATTAAATATCTTCGAATATTTAATCCATATTAAATATTGGATTAATAAAAATTTATTTTTAATAAATAAATTACACCATTTTCTGATGAGAGTGACAGAAATATACTCTCATCAGAGAGTATATTTCTGATGAGAAATATACTCTCTGAGTATATAAACTGACCATATAAAATGGTCAGTTTATATGGGCCATCAGCCATATAAACTGATAGCTGATGGCCCCTTAAAAGAGATAAACCAGGTGTCTTTTTTTATAAGCTTGGGACAAATGTAGGAGGTTTATTTCAGCAACTGGTGAGGGAGGGGCAGCAATGCATAACTCTATACGTTTACTCTATCTTTATCAGTCAATCAATCAAATTTTATTTGTATAGCACATTTCAGCAGCAAGGCATTTCAAAGTGCTTTACATAATTAAAATAAAAACAGCATGTGACACTGAATAAACAGTGAGAAAAAGAGATTTTGAAAAAGATTAAAAAAGATAAAAACATTAAAACCCGCACCCCTTTTAGGACTTCAGTTAAACGCCGTTTAACTGGGACTCAAACCCTCTGGGACTTTAGTCAAAAACACCGTTTGACAAGGACTCCAACCTCTAGGTTTTTAGTTGAAACGCCGTCAACTGGGCATCTAAAACCCGTAGGACTTTAGTTAAACGTCGTTTAACTGGGACGTTTCCCAGAGGGCTTTATATCATTAAAACGTAGACCGTGAGAAAGAGAAATAAAAAGAAATTAATAAATAGATAAAAACTTAAGATAAAAACATTAAAAACATCGAAGACATCAAAAACCCACACTCTAACCCTAAGTTAGCCATAAGCAACTCTAAACAGGTGGGTTTTAAGTTGAGATTTAAAGGCTCTCAGTGTTTCAGCTGTCTTACAGTTTTCTGGGAGTTTATTCCAAATCTGTGGTGCATAGAAACTGAATGCTGCTTCTCCTCGATGGTTCTGGTTCTGGGGATGCAGAGCAGACCAGAACCAGAAGATCTGAGGGGTCTAGACGGTTGGTACAGCAATAACAGATCTTTAATGTATTGTGGTGCTAAACCATTCAGTGATTTATAAACTAACAACAGTAGTTTATGATCTTTGAAGCAAAATAAACAGAATTTCAGCTGTTTTAATACAGGAACATTTTACAAAATTTGGGATACGTAGATTTTTCCTTACAGTTTCCATTGAGAATCTGAATTATTCTTGTAATAATGGACGCTCCACAAAGCAAAATGTGTGTTTTTCGCGTCTCTTAGGGCATGCTGATTGAGGGACCACCAGGACCACCTGGCCCATCAGTAAGTGTGGCGTAAAAACAAAAGTCAGTGTAAATATATGTGGGATTTGATGAGAAGGTAGTAATACTCACTTATATTTGTGTTTTAGGGTCTTCCGGGACCATCAGGCCTTCAGGGACCCCCGGGCCCTGCTGGAGATCCTGGTGACAGAGTGAGCAAACCTGTCCGAATCGTTTCTATTTGCAGTGCAGCATCATGTGTATTATTTGTTTGTTGATTAAAAGTGTTGGTTTTTAAGTTTTAACTGCACTTAGTAACTCCATAACAAAAATCGAGACGTTTCGAAAAGGTTTGTATTCAAGGTATTTATACCTGAAGGGAGTTCATAAGCCCACTTTGCAACTCTATAAAAGTTTAAACCAAAATCATTAAGCAACTTAAAAATTAATGAGATAAAGTCAATAAAACCTCTTTTTAAAAGTAAGTAAATATTTTTAGTTTTTCATAGCTGCATTTTACTCGAATATTGAAGCGTTATATTTTCCAATACAGATCATTTACAGAACAGTTTTGAAAGTAAAATATTGAAGCAGTTTTTTAGTTTTGGAACAAGATGTTAACTTGTATGAGCTGAAATCTTTTTGTTATTTTCACCAAACAAAACAACCTCCAAATTTCCTAGAAAAAAAAAAAAAAAATGAACGTATTGATTCTGGTGATGCGACTAAACGCATCTGGCTGTTAAATACTGTCTCTTTTTAGGCTTTTGCTCCAATCCACCGTCATACTTCTCACTTCCACACACGGACAACACATCCCTGCTGCTCTGCAAGGATGTTGGTTTTGGACCAAAAACTGTTTGGCCTGCAGAGGGACAGGCAAAGCTCAGGCCTGGTGGAGGGGGCGGGGCCTTATAATATGTAGATTTAATATAAGGCACACATCCAGTATTACAGCTGTGTTGCCTTCCATACGTTGGGACGGTTCTCAAACACCTGTGGAGAGTTTTGTTTTTTGTTTCTTGTTTTTTCTGAGCGATGTTGAAGGCATAAGGTCGTTTTATCTCTTTATCTCAGCAATTGTAAGGAACAATTGTTATAAATAAAAGGTATAATAATATCAGCCATTGGGACATTTAAATATTCTAGCTAACACACAACACAAGAATAGAAAGAAGGATATAATTTTTTTTCCCCCACATTTTTTAAACTCACTAAACATTTGAAGAAGTATTGATTCAATACGTCTAGAGAAGGGTCAGATTTATATTTGTTTTTTTATTTTTTACAAAGAGGACAATGCATAACAGATAATTTCAAAGATCATTTAAAACATAAGTGCAGTTTTCGTGATCTAGAACTGTTGATTTAATAGTTTTTAGTTCCAAATCCAAGAGTTCGTACAGTTGGACCAGAGATGAACTGATCGATTTTTATTAATTTGATTTCGTCTCCTCTTCGACATCAGGGTCCTCCCGGCCGCGCCGGTCTCCCCGGTGCCGACGGCTTACCGGGACCTCCAGGTACCATGCTGATGCTCCCAGTAAGTCCACCACAAAAGAAACCCACGTCGTCCATCTTTTGGTCCCATCGCTCATATAGCGTACCGAGCCGTTTGCGTTTGTGTGTGCCGAACAGTTTCGTTTCGGTGGGGACGGCGAGAAGGGTCCGGTGGTGTCGGCCCAAGAAGCCCAAGCACAGGCCATCCTCTCCCAGGCCAGGGTGAGTGAAAACCTGCAGACTGTCATCTGCATCCGCTTCTCTTTACACAGAGGACGGAGGGGGGGTAGAGGTGTTTGGATGGGGGTTTGTTGGGGAAACAGAAGGGGGTTGCCTTATGTTTTGTTGACTTTGTGAGGCTAAAAGAAGACTTGCTGAGAACGGGCTGAAGAGCAGCAAAATAAAGAGCCACTTTGAACAGATGCTCATGCAGGAGAGACCGCTAAAAATACAACTTGCTATATTTGGGTGGGGTAAAGTAACAGCTGGAGAAAATGGGGGAAAAGCGCGACAGAGTTGAATAAGATGTAAATTCAGTGAATTATCCAATTAGTTAACATAAGATTTTTGAAATATTTAAATTGCAAAACTAATTTCAATTATTTTTTATCTTGTGTAGTAAACCAAACAGACACCATATTTATGAAATTAACTCAGTCGTAACTCAGTTTTTGTGAATCACCATGGAGCTAAAACATAAGAAGGTGTCCTCCACATTTGCCTCATTAAAAAACATTAAACGCTAAGATTTTTGGATAGAGTGTTTCCTCCTTTCATTGTCTAGATAAGCAAGTCTGCTCTTCTAGTAAAAGACGCTCAACGCAAAACACAGGTTGTTTGTTTCTAGCATTTGTGCATTTTAGTTGCTCAGTAAAACTAAGCCTCATAAATATTTCTTAAAAAGCGTCCATCTGCATCGAGCACCTGTGCCAGGGGTCAAATTTGTAACATTCTTGAGCGGTGGTCAGGGGGGTGGGCTCCAAAATGGCCCCCAGGCTACACTATGCATTTCTTGATGAGCAAAATTCCCGAATAAAATGTCTCAACAATGCAAAACAGCCAAAAGTAGTTAGAAATGTTTATGTCTAGATGTTAAAGGAAACATGCTTGGTTCTTCTAAAAGTCTGCTCACCTGCAGAAAAAGTGAAAACAACAAATCTTTAAATGTAAATCAATATTTAAAAAGATCATCAACTAATCCTGTTTTCTGTTACATCTGAGAACTGAAGTGCTGCTTTCATTTCGATATTTTCTCTTTCTTTCACATACATTTTAATTTTTTTTTTCTTTTTGTCTAACACAGTTTCAAAATGAAAATCTTGGTGTTGTCTCTGTTTGTGGCCTGCAGCTGGCGATGCGGGGACCTCCTGGGCCGATGGGTTTGACTGGAAGATCTGGACCGGTGGTGAGGCTCTCATTCTTTAAATTTTGCTTTTCACAAATTGACCCGTGCCACTCGTCGTATCAGCTCGGATGATGGAGAGGCAGTCAGCAAATTATTTTGAATCTTACAGGTGAAAAAACCAAAAATCAACACATTTTAAGGTGTTTGAAATGATTGTTTTTAGTGTAGCCTGACGTTTGTGTCTGATATGTTTATTATCGGTTTGTTTCTCCTGCCTTAACCAGCTCAGTGGACACACTACCTGTCTGTTAAGTAGTTGCCCCCTACCACACCCAGACCCTTCATTTTTCTTAGGGCCTGTTGATACACGATCTGGGGCTTATTACCGTGGAAACGAGACAGAGATTACACCTTCAATCTGCTCGTCTCTTCTGAGTAGAAAACTCTGATAAGATCAGATGGTAATAAGTTGATCCAAAGGGAATAAGATGAGATGAGATGAGATCAGCGATTGGTGGATTCCAACTGACTGAAATAATAATTTAATATAAAACAAAGTGAGTTATTATATTCGAGCTGCTTCTCTATATTCAGCTCTCAGATCTACGCTGATATGAAGGCTGATGTCAGATCTAGAAGCTGATCTGTCTTGTTTTGTTTTTTTTGTTTGTTTTATTCATTGTTAATAAATGTGCAACTTAATCATATAAATAAATAACATTGTTTTTTTCTATATGATGTATTTTGTGTTTTCTAAGGTTTCAATTGTTCACATCGATTTTTATAAACTTGATTTACACAAAACATTTATTTTGAATTGAACATCAGCATTTGAAAAAAAAATTATCACAACAGAGTAAAATAACCTGGAAATTTCCCATTTCCATGCAGCTCTTGCTGCCCTGAGTTGATTTCATTCTCTTCATACAAAGCTAAATGATGCCATCTGCTGTCTGCTCTGGATTATGTCATTTATTTTTGCTCCGAGCTACAGCTGAAGCTAAAGATTCATGAAGTGTGTGTTGGTGTGTTTTTTTTTTTTTTTTGTCTGTAGGGTCCACCTGGCTCAGGTGGGCTGAAGGGTGAAAGCGGAGACCCCGGTCCTCAGGTGAGTGAGGAATAATAATCCAGCCGATGAACTGAAGTGTCTTTCAGTTCCCACCAAAGGCTGCATTCAAACTCCTGCGTGTTGCTGGGCTCTAAATGGGTCTCCTGTGCCTACGCAGGGCCCACGTGGCATTCAAGGACCCCCTGGACAACCTGGCAAAGTTGGTAAAAGGGTGAGTGAACTCAGTCACCTTTAACTCCCCACGTGGAAAACTGTGCTGTTTGTGTGTGCAGCCGTGTTTTTATTTTTCGCTAGGCTCGAACGCCGAGAGGATTGTTTTCACTCCAATAAACAATTTCTTGATAAGTGCTTACAGGCCCCTGCGCGGCTGCCAATCCTGGGATCCTCAGCCTTGCAGCTAATCTGTCTGAAAATGCCAAAAGTGGGAAAACAGTCACCACGGTGCAGCAGCAGGGCCAAACATCCTGACGTATTAGGACAGTAACGGATAGAAACCGTCCAAAAATGTATGAAATGAACCAAATGCAGTCGTCTGCTCTGAAGGGTTTGAGTTCATTAATTCTGAACTTTTTTATGTGAATCTAGAAAGCGTCTCTGGTCTTGAGTTTAATACCTCAGCATTCACACACAGCCTGCCTGAGGTATAAGCAAGTTTTGCAGCAACTTGGTAATTTGATTTTACATAGGACCGGCTTACAAATGCACCAGCTTCATGTATACTGCCATGCTAAGAAAAACCTTCATAATTATGATGTGTTTTTTTTTTTTTTTTTGCTGAAATTCAATTATTATTATTATTATTATTTTTTGCGTGTTCATTCATATCACAAATTAAATGTGACCGAAAAGAAACTTCTGTGTGAACGGTTTATTACTCCAAAGCAACCGGCATGTACAGAAAAGGATCGCTGCGATCTGACTGTGTACAGAAGTATTAATTTAACCCACGGTCTGTGGATTAATTTGAAAGTTATTCAGAGCCAAAAGTATTGTCATAATATTTTAGCGACTCGAAGGAAGCTAATAAAAACAGAGCACAACTAAAAGCAACAACCTTTTTGTCGAGCATCGACTGTCTGGATGCGCAGTCAGGACTAAGAACGGTGGGATTGTGATGTGATGCGCTTCAGTGACACAGACATCTTTCATCTTTTTTTTTTCAGAAATCAAATTTCCAGCCATTGTTTACAGCATCTGGCTTCTTCTGGTGAAGGAATGTGACGCACGTTTCACGTCAGTGATGTAGAAGTCGGATAAAATGTGACATGATCGTTCAAACTGCAGACGCTTTGAAAACAATCACCTACTTACTTGAATTTGTATAACATATGGATGTGGCAGACATTGGATTTTATTTTGAAGTGAAAAGATTGGAATCGGGCCATTCAGGCTGCCGGGAAGTCAGATCATGTTTTGGATCTGCTATTTCCTCTGTTGTAAATGGGTGGTGAAATATTTTATCGATAATTTCCAGTTACCCTCCCATCACCTTTTCAAATAGACCTTGTCATTACTTCTACAAAATGAATTTCTGTACCGTTACTACACTCTTAATAGTTAATAAAAGTTATACTATTTACAACTTTAAAACAGGTGCTGAACTTATTCTTTTGCAGAAATGCACCAATCGAAATTTTGTGACTTTTTTGTAACGACTTGACCTGCTGACACCAATAATAGCCATTTGCGAATTGGCATAATATACTGAGACATGCATATATAAGTATTTTTTGTATGTGAGAAATCTCTGTAAATCTGAGTTTTATGGTAGTTTGTGTGGATTTCCTTTAGACTCTGAGCTTTTTAAAGGTCTGCCAACATTTCTGAATTCAGCAACTTCCACGAGGTTAAAAGCTCTTTAAAGTCGAGCAGAGCAGCTTTGTCGTACTCTGTTCAGCCTTCCTGTTATTTGAGGAAATGTTTTCACAACCTGAACAAAATACAGACATTTCAAGAAAATACAATTTCATTTTAAATTGATTCTTACAAACTGGCTTTGAGTCTTCTTCACAATTTACAGTTTTTACACTGAATACTGTGATTACTCCTGACAAATTCAGTCACCTAATTCACAGTAGTGAAATTTTACAGTTCAACCTGTGCAAAAGAAGTTGTTTAAAACCAAGTCCTTGCTCTTCGCTTCGCACAGAGGATCTGAACCCTCCTCTGCTGAGAAACGACTCGTTCCTGGAGACGTGGACTGAAGTTTTACATTTTTTACCTTCCTGGAAATTTCTTGCACCTGTAAATGACCACTGATGCTAATGCTAGTTCAATATTTGGAAGCATGGCCAACACGAACTCAACCCCATCATTCACTTCCTGTAAATGTTGCCATTGCTAAGTTAACAGGCAGACTGCAGTTCTCAAGCAGCACAGAAAATCAATGTTCGCTGATTCCACCGATGAAATTGCGTTCAATGGGAGAAATTCCAAACAGAGCACTGAAGGGAGATGAGAATCAAACAGATTTGCGTTGGAAAGCAATTTCTAGGCTACTTTACAGCCAATAAAACCTGCTGATAAGAAAGAGCTAAACATAACAGACACCATCACTTCTAGATAGACCTTAACTAATCTAAAACACGGTGGTATTTGTGACACATTCATTGGCGTACGCTTAAATAACGTGTAAATATTTGAGTGTAAAACGTGTCTCTCTTCCATATTAAGGGTCGGGCTGGTGCTGACGGCGCTCGTGGAATGCCCGGAGAGCCAGGCTCTAAGGTGAAAACCACTGAACGTGTTAAAGAGGGGGACAAAAATAGGGCAAATGCGGCCGTGTGTCATTCATGAGGATGTGGTTTCATTGTGTGTCACTGTTTTTACTCGCAGGGTGACCGAGGCTTTGATGGACTTCCCGGGCTGCCTGGAGAAAAGGGCCACAGGGTGAGCACAGAGAGGCTGATGTTGCTTTTTAAGTTTCTTTAAACTTAATTTAGCCATTTTCGATGATGTCGGTGTTTTAGATTAGAGTGAAAAAGCTGAGAATATGATGTGCTGGGAAAAAACAAACTAGATTATTTTGGTATGAAACACGTCTTTTAGCTAATCTTGAGCTTCATGACATAAATACTGTTTTCATGTGCGATAAGTCACGAAAACCGGCATTAAAGGAAAATCTCCTTACTGCTGATTTGTTTTCTTAGATTACTATAATTTACCAACGAGCTGCGGGGGGCTTTTTAGCGTTTCAGATTTCCAGCATCTTCTCATGATTGTGTTGAGTGAGCTTCTTAAATTTGAATGTGACGAGTGAACAGCTGCTGTGCCAGGAGGGGGGAGGCATTGAGTGAGAAGCTGATCTCTGTTCCACTCATTGACCCGTATTAATCAGAACGCGTGAAAAGATGAAATCAAAGTGGAGCAAAGAAGCCAAGTCAATAGTTTCAGAGGGTATCAGTCGATCTGCTTATCCCACATCGGCTGTGATTTAATTTATTTCTTACTACAGTTTATTGAATCAGTTTCAAGACCTGCAGATATCATAGTAAAAATAGATATATTATAACAGTTTATTAAAAAGTACAAAGGGAAATGCGTTTTCGAATGTAGACACAAACGGTGTTAGCAAACATTAGATGGACAAAAATGCATGAATAGAAAACCTTCAACAAAATAATGAATGACTGAACAAATATGTAACTCTGTGATCAACAGTTCAATCAGTTTTCATTTGATAAGCACTTTTTATACGGTCACGTTTAACAGAAGGTCTTTTATAGAAGTTAAAAATGTCAAATTCAAAATTGCAATGGAAATTTACAAGTATTACTGCCACGCTAAGAAGTTGGAGAAGTAAAATTATGAGAATAAAATCATGACATTTTGAGAAAAACATTCATGTTATCACGAGAACAAAGTTGTATGAGAATAAAGTCAAAATAATACGAGAATAAAGTCACGATATCATGATTTTATTTTCATATTACAACTTAGTTCTTATATTATTTTGACTTTATTCTAGTCTTTTTATGATTATTATCTTAAATTACGACAAATTAACACATTTAATCTTTTTTTTTTGTTTTCAGTTCGGTTTGTTAATGAGTAGTCTTGTCGCTGCATCGCGCCACAACCGGCCGTTTCGAGAGCCTTTATGATTTTGATGCTGCCCAAACTGACAATGAGACAAACCCGAATGCCGCAGGGCTCTCCTGCACGAGAGCAACTTTGAGTTTCAGCGAATGTAGAAAGCCGAGCCAACGTTATGGTAATCGGTATATGAAAACTGAACCAGTCTGCCGTGGTTCGCAGGGTGAGCCGGGGCCGATGGGACCAGCAGGAGCCCCAGGAGAGGATGGACAGAGAGTGAGTACGCCGCCTGTGTTGGAACCCTTAACGTTTCCCCCCCACCTCTAACGGAGGCGACAACTTTGTTTAAATCAGCTGTGCTGCACCTCAGGCAACACACACACACACACACACACACACACACACACACACACACACACACACACACACACACACACACACACACACACGGAGGACACTATAAATCGAGGAGGAGAGTTTGTGTTTGACCTTTCCACCCCTCCAACTAAATACCCTAAACTGCCACACCGCATCCACCACAAAGCTGTCACAGGCTCAGATTAGATCTCCGCCTGATTTAAAGGGAGTGTCACTCCGCGTTATGTAGTAAAATCAGGGTTCAGAATGTAATAAAACTTACTAAAACCGCATTATGTACCAATTGACTTGAATTGTTTTGCCTGGAACGACATACTAGCACCGCAGGTTCTGGTTACGAGTCTGAAAAGGCGACGAAACGACGAAAGTTTGGAATTTATTGACCAAAGTTTCAATTAAAGTGCGTATAAAATCTACAACATGGTCGTTCTTATTAACAAACAAACGGTTTGTGATGGTTTATCATATTATAACGTCATCATTTCTAAAACAAACAAACAAACAAAAAAAGAGCTACCTCCAACACTTTGTAATTTAATTAAAGCATCAATGTGGCATCAGTACAACAAGATGCATTAAGGGTTTGATGACCTTTTCTTCTCCGATTATTACATAATGCGGTTTTACGATGTTTTGCTCCTTTCAGAAGGTCCATTTTATCACGTTGTTTTACACGCTTTGCAATACTGTCTTCCACTTTATGTAATAATGTTTTTCCATTTTGCGTCAATTGTTACATAATGCACTTTTAACAATGTCTCACAACATTTCGAAGGTTGATTTTATTACATCGCTGCACGTTTTCTGTAATACCTTCCGCCGCTTTACGGATTTTTACAAAATGAGGACATAGCTCTTTATTAAAAGTGCTAACATAATAAAAAGGCACATCATGTAATGAACAAACACAAGCTGTTTGTGTTCATCCTGATCGTTAAATGTGTTTCATGTTGTAGATTCTATATGCAGGTAAACTGAAACTTTTACCAATAAATGCCAAACTTTTGGACCTTTAGTCACATTTTTGAGACTCAGAAATACCCAGAACCTTCAGTATTAAGCTGCATGTCATTTAAGGTGAAACGATTCCAGATGCGTTTTAGTACAAAATGCGGTTTTAATGAAGTTTCTTTTACATCGCAGGTTGCTAACAGGTTACATGTCGTGGTAGGTTACATACCTGCAGCATTTTTAAAAAATATTCATCCTTTTCTTTCCAAAGGGTGAAGACGGAGAGATTGGGCCCAGAGGGTTAGCT
This sequence comes from Poecilia formosa, assembly GCF_000485575.1. Lineage (NCBI taxonomy): Eukaryota > Metazoa > Chordata > Actinopteri > Cyprinodontiformes > Poeciliidae > Poecilia > Poecilia formosa. The sequence continues at coordinate 1,054,512 of NW_006800132.1, forward strand.
GGAGAGAGCGTAAGAGTCGCATCATCCTTACAAAACGTTGACATGTACTGGATCTAATAATTTTATTCCAACTCTTTGTGTTATTTTTCTTTTTCTTCGGTTGATTTGTAGGGGCCCAGAGGTCTGCTGGGACCTCGCGGTCCTCCAGGACCCCCCGGAGTGCCGGTGCGTACCGTGACTGTCATCGTCTTCCCTCCTCCGATAACCCACTTCCTGTAGTTGATATGACAAATCATTTTCTTATCTCCTCTCCCCAGGGCGTTGCTGGAGTGGACGGGCCACCGGGTCCCAAAGGCAACATGGTACACACATTCGCGCACACACACACACAGCCTCCTCTCAGTAAACACACTCAAATGTTCCCTTATCAGCTCCCGGGGCTGCAAACGTCGAAGGGTGCTGGACTTTTGGTTCAGATTGGGCCGTATGTGACCGAGTTTTAAAAATGCCTGCAGGATGCACAGCTGGGGTGAAAGGTCAGTCCAGCACCTCGAAGCAGCTCCGAGGCAGAGCAGATGAAATTAGAGGATAAAAATGAACAAAAAGACGCAAATGTGACCCGACTGTGATCAGCACGGCGGCACACGGGAGACAGATTCTGATATTATTTTTACTGTAAAGCAACTTTATGAAGCCATTGAGGGGTGAAAACTGCTACATAAATCTGATGTCTTTTGCATTCATTTAAAAAAATTGGCAAGAAACAGAAATAAATGAATAAATTGTGGCAATTACTGCATTTAATAAGAACTTTCCACCTTATTTATTTTTATATTTTAACAGAAGTTAATATTTGCTCATCTTTTTCAAAAGTATTAACATAACTATTGTTCCTTATTTCCTTATTACGTTTCCTTGTTTATTTAATTGTTTTTTAAAAAACATTTCATATTGTGTATTTATTTGTACTTACCATCACATTTCATTTTGCATTTCTTTCTTTCTAAATTCAGAATTTATTTAATTATTTTTTCTTTGGTTTTTTCTTCCATTTCTTGTTTCTTTTTTGAAATTCTTCCTTTCTTTTTACAAAGCAGAGCTGGACTCATCCTGGTGCTAATGCAAACACATATCAGGACAATATTCAAACCTGATCAGTTTCAATCTGTTTCTTTAAGGGACCACAAGGGGAACCGGGTCCACCGGGTCAGCAGGGAATCCCTGGAACACAGGTGAACGAATCAAACGCACACCAGAAAACATGCTGTGCAGCTGCACATACAAGACGGCAAATTACAAATCAATGTAATTTATTCTATACACAACAATCTCATTTACATTATATAACGCTTTAGCATTTGCAGTTTTTAAATAAATATGTTTTTTTTTTAAGTTTAGTTTACCATGTTTTTGTTACAATAATTTATCCCTACCCACATATATGGAAGCTAAGTGTTTTTATTCTGGCACTGCAAAAAAACACAAAATCTTACCAAATATGTTGGGTCTACTGGGTGAAAATATTTTAGTGCACTTGAAATTAGTCAAAACTAATGTGAAGGTAGTTTTCCAGCAACATAAATGACCTTGTTTTAAGTTAGTAATTCCATGATATTAATAAATATTACTAGGTATACTGGCAGATTATTTCACTTTTCCCATGATGTAAGTGAAATAATATGCCAGTAGAACAAGTTTTTTTTTTTGTTTTTTTTTTTAATCTTAAGGAATTATTTTCTGAAAAGAAGCTCCTATATCTTTCTGAAAGGTTACTTGTTAGTTTTGCCTTATTTCAAGTGTATTAAGGTATTTACACTAGAAACTGCTACACCAAAAGTTCCTGGTAGGATTTCTCTGTGTCTGGTTTGCTGGCTCCTGCTCAGCTGCTCCACCTGTTGGTGCCCCGATGTATAAACACCAGCAGGCATCAGCTGCACACATGGGAGCACATCCACAAATATTTAAATGTGTTCTCTTCCACAAACTGAATGCAAATCTGCACACACACACACACACACACACACACACACA
>NW_006800132.1:1056492-1061028 GCF_000485575.1 Poecilia formosa
CACACACACACACACACACACACACACACACACACGCAGCCTGATAGTTCAGTAGCAGCTCCTCTATTTACAGCGCCAACAAACTCCTCGGTTTACTCAGCTTGTGTTTGTGGGTTTGAGTGTTTGTTGATGCTACACAGATATTTATTTATTAAGTGTATCTTGTTTTGTAGGGTCTCCCAGGTCCTCAAGGTCCGATCGGACCACCTGGAGAAAAAGTAGGTTTTCTTTTCTCATTCAAATCGATTTAGCTGTAAGTTTTCTTGCGTTGTTGCAGTTTACTGCACCGGTTTTCTTCGTCTTCTTTTTTAAAATCCTGTTCGTCTCTTCCTCCTACAGGGACCTCAGGGCAGGTCGGGACTTCCTGGATTGCCTGGAGCTGACGGGCCTCCTGTGAGTGCTCACCTAATACGTATATTGTTACTGCACAAATACGCATCACTTCTTTAAGATGGCGTCTTCCTCCACTGTATAGGTCCATCACAGTAAATTAGAATGTCAACAAAACGTTAATTTAGTTCAAAATTTGAATCTCTGTTTAATTTTGATGGGTATTGCTTACATCTTGTGAAATCCTGGCTAAAATATCATAAAATACAAATCAAATTTAATTAAAATAAAAATGTTTTTGTCACCGAATGGACTTAACAATCATGGGAAGGACTGGTTCACTGATGGAAAATTGAGTGGAAGAAAAAAGTTTTTCAAGATGCATTTGTAGCTGCTGTGTTGAGAAACATCCTTGTTATCAAACAAGTTAGAATCATGTGTAAAATAATAGTAATACAAAAAAATTAGAGGAAACTATTTAAAAAAATCATTAAAATCCATTTTTAATACAGAAAAAAAGGAACAAATGTGGAAAATTTAGAGATAAAGCTTTTTTCCTGCTTCTTTTTTAAAAATGATGCTGCAGTTCAGAAAATTAAGCAGGATTTTAGCTTTGTCACTTTTTTTTTTTAGCTTTATATCTTAATATTTCTTTGGACCAGTGTGGCTGTTGATATTTTTAACCTTATTTAAGAAGAAGCAATTAATGGCTCCATTTGATACTTCCCATCATATTATGAAAAAAAGATTTCTAGAATGGCTCCATTTGATACTTCCCATCATATTATGAAAAAAAGATTTCTAGGATCCACATTTTTGTTCTATTGTCAATTAATCGATTCAGTCTGAAAATCCTGCATCTGTTGTAGTTCGACATTTTACAGTTTGCAGCATAAAGTTTATGCAGACTGGATTAAACTGGAACAAAGTTTTAATGCTGTTAAATGAATGGATTAGCACAAATTAGCTGAAAAAGCTGAAATAAAGTAGAACATTTTCTAAATCTGCTAAAGTAGTTTAAATCTGCACAGAGGTAAACATTCAAACAGCTGCTGGATTGCAAATTTGTTTTGTCTGCAGCAATGCTACTGGAAGAAATAGCTGGAAAATGAGTAAAAGAGCCTGATGTCCTGTAACCCATTACTGTTTTTGTTCTAGCTCAAAGTAAGTGGAAATAGTTGACCTTAGAAGAACGCTTGACATAATTTTAAAGCTTCTTCCGTTCATTTCTATAGAGAAAAAGTCAAGTAAAGTTTTTAAATGACAGAAATCACGGCAGACACTTGCTACAAAGCAAGCGAGTGACGCTGGATGTCATATTTATTCAGTTTGGACTGTAAAGAAAACATCATCCTTGCTATTCAATGAAGAAATACACAGACAGAATATACATCTTCTTCTTTGGTTCACAACAAACGGCAAACCTTTTGGCCCGTGCCTCTGAAACCTCTCAAGGTTTTATTCACAGCAGCAGCAAAGCGCCTGTGGGCTTTGTTATCCAGACCTGTTGTTGCACCGAGTCGTCGGCCGAAGAGGCAAACACCCTCAGCTGCCCTCGGGGCCAGAGAGCTCCCTGACTTACAGCTCTCCGCCTCCACGTCACACCGCGAATAACAAGTTGCCGGTGGTTCCTCACAGCTGAAGCTTTTTCTGGTGTAGCAGGAAGCTTCATCACACCAGCTAGTTACCCACTAAAAATTAGTCACTTATTGCTATTAAAAGTAGCGATTTAAGCGTCACTGAGCCACAGTTGCACTTGGGAAAAATGACCCCTCACACACACGTTCAAACGTCCTGTTCATAAAACCGAAGCTTGAAAAGGACAAAAAAGAAAAAAGTGATGTTTTATTCATGCATTCTGCAGTATTTGGCCTTGATCTGGCCCATGGAACCACGTTTTGCTTTGCCGGCCATCTGCAGCAGATATTCAGTGCAGCTCAAAGACTTCCTGCTGGTGGCAATACCAGCTCATGTGTGTCTCAGATAGTTCTGAGGAGCTGCTGCATAAGAAGTTTGGTCACAAGTCACTGTGTTCAGCGCTTTACTGAATAACATTATTAAAGTGAGTCTTTTCTGACTGGTCTGACTTTTTTACAGGGTCATCCTGGTAAGGAGGGTCCACCTGGAGAGAAAGGTTCTCAGGTAATGTTTTCAAATTAAATAGTGTACATAAATCAATATAAAGGCACAAACCCCCTTCCTTTGTCAAATAGAAGATCGGTTTCCAATCTGTTAGCAAATTACAAACATCAGCGTCACGCAGTAGAGTCTCATTCTATTGACTTTCTAACATCAAAGATATTGATCTGACCACCTGTGGATTGAAAGACAACCCACAGGTTGTGTTTCAATCCAGGCAGTGTTGTTCTTTGAATATAATACAATCATCCTTAACACTATTAATATCTGCCTGATAGGGTATTGAACCCTGACTTGGTAAGGCATGAACTCCACTGAACCCTTCCAGTGCTAACCCAGAAATGTTAGCTAAGATTTCTTTCAATCCCATAATCTGTGAGGTGGGGCCTCCGCGAGTTGGACTTGCTTTCTTTCACGTCCCAGAGACGCTCTAGTAGATTGAAATCTGATGTATTTGAAGGCCAAGTCATTTCCTCAACTCATCGTCATTCTCCTCAAACTATTCTTGAAACATTTTTGCTTCCTGACGGGATGGATTAGTCTGCCGAAAAAGCCAAGAGTCATGAGGAAGCATAGTTAAGGGTCAAGGCAACGTCAACATGGATTGCTAAGGGTTACCAGCACAACATTGCCCAAAGCTACTGTCTCCTTTCAGTGCCATGTGTTCCTGTGTGATGTAAAAGACAACTTCATTCACCATACCAGGCAAACTCCTTCTATTGATTAGTGGTACAGTTCTGATTCTCATGAGCCTATTATATACAACAACTTCAGAGGCGGACCGGGGTCAACAAATGCACCCCGACTCTGCAGTCTGGAAGGAAGCAGACCACACTGTGTATCCTCATCTGTTGAATCCGACTACATGGACATGCCTTCGCTTCCCACATTCGTCAACGAACCATGGCCGCTGTTGCCGGTTTGCCACTGTTCCTACCTTGGACCCCTTCTTGCTAGATACTAACTACTGGAGGACGGGAACACCCAAAAATGTTCAAAGTCGGTCAAACTTGCTCAAACTCGTAAAATGTCCCATTTGTCCTGCGTCCAACTCATCAACTATGACGATAAGACGTTCACTTCCTGTCTCTTATATGTCATACGACAACCAGGGCCCCAATGGAGAAATGATAAATATTAACTTCTTCCTCTGTCAGTCGACATAATGACATAATGATGTGCCTGATTGAGGGACGACTTCAGTTATTTAATAGTAGATGTTGTAAAAAAGTTTTCACTTTCTAGTAAGTAAGTGGATCAGTACTTTTGATTTTCTAATATGGCTTTGAAAGTTTCATGAATTTTTTTTCTTGATTTCACAATCATTGATAAATTAGAGTATGTAATATTGTAGTCTATTGAGACTCTTGTGTAGCTTTGATGTAAATATGGGTTAAAAATTGTTTCTAAAAGCTGTTTCCTAATTTACCTTTTTGGACTTTTTACATTAAAATGTATAGCATTCTATACTTCCATGTTAGTAGGTAAGAAAATAATTAGCTTTTAGCATTTTTGTGTAAATGTAATGATCTCTTGAAACTTCGTTATTTTAAAAAGCAATACTAGAGTTTTGGTTTATGACACATTGAGCTATCACTAAAATATGATGTTGCTGTAGGGTCCACTGGGTCCTCAGGGTCCTCTCGGTTATCCTGGCCCCCGGGGTGTGAAGGTAGGATTGTTTTAGTGAATGGTTTTCATTAGAAATTCGTCATTTTGGTTTTGTGCTGGGTTTTAATTCTCCCCGTTTGGTTCCTGACCAACAGGGGGCCGACGGAGTTCGTGGGCTGAAGGGATCAAAAGGAGAGAAGGTAAAGAGCCAGTTTGGTCTCCTGGGTCAGATTGCAGACTTTCATATACAGGGCTCCAACGCAAAACCTAAACAAACATATGGAATTAGATTTCAGAATCTGCCAGATAAGTAAAGAAGAAAAAAACACGAGTATAAAAAATATTTTTACTTCCTTCCTTTCTCCATTCCTTCCACTCTTTCTTCCTTCCTTACTTCCTTACTTCCTTTCTTCCTTTGTTCCTTGCTGCTTTTTTGTCTTCCTTTCCTCCTTCCTT